>NW_005187492.1:1592149-1596509 GCF_000239375.1 Pundamilia nyererei
AGCGGAATCGCTTTCCTGACACTGACTTCTGAGGAAATTTTAGATGGCACTCGTTATCAGAAAGGTTGCCGGCCCGTTTTAGAGGTTTTCCAGCCATGCTAAACTTGGGAAAGAGCCCAGGGTATAACCCAGAACCTACTGGAGAGATTATGTTCAGATATCTCAACTGGCCTGAGAAGGCCTCAGGATTCCCCAGGAGGAACTGGAAAGCCTGACTGGGAAAGGGGATGTCTAAAATATCCAGGTTAGCCTAGTGCCATCACAACTAGGGCTGGGTATCGTCACTGATTTCTAGAATCGATTCAATTCCGATTCACAAGGTCCCGAATCGATTCGATCCATGATTCGATTTAATTCGATTCGATTCGATTTGAATCTGGGAAATTTTGACAGTCGGAAATATTATAATTCAGATCAGTACATTTACATATTTTTGTATCTATTAAAAGGAAGCTGACACATGCAAGACTTTATCAAAGGTGTGAGCATCACACCAGAGGCCTTTGTGTCAAAGTAGCTGAAGATAAAACACAGAAAAACATGAAGGTGATTTTCCTGGCCTGGGATTTTATAAAAATAATCTGCAGTACATCAAAAACGAAAGAAACCCATTAATCAACACATGAACATTACCTCTGAAGTTACAGCGGTTTTATTAGAGACACGGCTAAGCGTTTTGCATTTTGCTTAATTTTAAAAAGTTTAAATTTGTTCAAAATTGAACGGCAGAAATTAGGTTTACTTTTCGGAAGTAAGTAAAAGGGGAAAAAAAACGTCGGCCGACAGCGCTGTACACAACGGTAGACTTGTGCGTAACAAGCAAGCGAATAATGCAGAAAAGAGAGAGAGAGAGAGAGAGAGAGAGAGAGAGAGCTGTGCATGAAGTGTGATTTTTATCCTGAAAGTCAGCAAAAGTCAGAGGGAATTCATGACGATGTTTATGTGAAGCGTAGTTTGGATCTTCTTTTGCTGCTGGTTCAGTCAATATTGTTTGGAGAGAGATAAAACTAACAGCCATATGATCAGCGCAAAAAGGGCGTAAACACACAGCGCGGACCCGCGGATCAGAATCAGCGAGCTGTCGGCTTTCAGCCCCGACCGTCAGCTGAGAAAGGCGACATCTCACTGATTCTGATCCACGGGTCCGCGCTGTGTGTTTACGTCTTTGTGCAGAAGCCATGTACCTGCTCTCATTTACTGTCTTAGCTGTTTGGTGGTTGTTGAAATTTTGTGATCTTTCACCTGAGATTCTGGCATTTCGGGCAAAATAAATTAATATTAAAAAATCGATTCAGGATTTTAATGAATCGATTTTACGTTATCCAAGCCAGAATCGATTTTAATCGATAAATCGATTATAAAAACCCACCCCTAATCACAACCTCACTTTAGATAAGTGGGCGATGGATGGAATGCATGTCAATTTTTTAATTTGAAAATAGGAAACAAAATTGAGCTACTACTTTTCTATAGCAAATAGAAAAATATGCAAGACATTGTGTCCACCTGACTAGTCTATGTTCATTTAATGGGGATTTGAAATACTAAGTTGATCCCACAAAACTTTAAAATATATCTTTATACATTTTTTTATTCCTCCCAGTTTGCAGATTATGCAACCCCACTGTGTGCCCTTCAACTGCCACAGCAATGTCAGTGTCATTACTGTAAAAGGACATTTTAAAAGCATGTGTAATATTCTTCTGATACATTCTTTCTAGGGTGTGCATAATATTACACGGCTCTTTGTGAGTACAATTACATGGAACTGCCTGGGACTGCGCCATATGAAATGAGAATGATTATGGCCAGTCTGAGTGGTTATGTTGGGGAAAGAACAGCGGGACTGTAACCTTCAGCACTAGGCATTGCTTATCTCTTCTACACACTGGGGAAATGTGCTAATATAATTACTTTATAAGTATAAAGTATCCATGCTAAGATAATCCCAGTGGTCTCATCACTGTCCTCACCCATTACTATCTTCTCATTTCATTCAACAGTCAAAGGTTAGATTTTAAAAATAAACACTCCAACATCCATCTGGCTTATCAAGTCTTGTCTAAGTCCAAAATGGCTACTTCTTTTCTTGCTCTATCTGCAGATGGAATCAATTGTACTTTCATGACAGCTAAGGCAATTTCCAAGGTGCTATCTTCGAAGATCTCATATTACACAGTGTAAGTGTGAGCACCTATCAGGATTTCCACTCTAGGACATGATGCCACCTACACCGCACCAAAACCAGATGAGATGTGATTATGGTTAGAAAAGACAGAACCAGTAGTTTTTTTAGGCTTTCGTGTGCGTGTGTGTGTCTTTGCCTCTAAGGATCACATGGACATCAGTGTGGGTCTTCTAGTTTACCTTACCCCATACACCAGGGGTTAAACTTGAGATAAGTAATGTTGCAGCTTGCTTTCTTCAAATACAACATAAAATATTCAAACCAAATGCCTGTTTTCACATACAAAAGTAAGAAGGGGTACAGGGCGGGAGGTTTAGATTTTGCCGCCAGGATTATAAATTCCAAGTCTTTCTTTGCAGAGATGTCACAAGTACAGAAAGGTAGTGGACACTGAGATATTGTTAAAGCATATGTTTCGGGTAGTAAAGGTATAGATAGCAAGAGAGCTAATTAGACAGCACATGTCTTTATGGGGGGAGCTGCCAGCTAATTTATGAGAATCTCCTGTTTGAATATCTTATAAAGCTGAATAACAGGCAGAAGCTTGAATCACACAGAAACACAACCAGGGTGTGTGTATGCACAAAACCAGACAAATATGCAGATAAAAAAATAAAAAGTTCTGGCACATATACACATTCACTCACTCATCTATGCCCAGATCTGATGCTACAGCTCAGCTGTGCTGTGGGAGCTGTGAAGACTGTGACGATGTGAGGGCAAAAAGGCGTTGGAGGCTCCTACCAGGCTCCTTCCTAATGGTGGATTTGACATTTACCCTGGGAGGCTGTGGGCTGTGGCTGCTGCTCCCACAGAAATGATTCAACTTGTTGTGCAGCATGTAGAGCAATCTATTCTGATGGATGAAGATAGCTATGGTGAAGGAGCTAGAGATGTCTCAGGGCTCTGTGTGCCTACTGTACCTTGATTTATCAACAGACCACATCTGTCACAACTCTTACCTGAGCCATCTAACACCTATGTTGTCAGTTATCTACGTTAGTACATGATGGAGAAAGACAGAAAACATTCGAATCACGAGATAAGTGCCTTCCATCTCATGGGTTTATGCAACTTCTGCAGACAGCTCTACAATGAGCATCCCAGAACCAACTGTCACCACATCAGCTCCCCTAACTGGTCAGACCTGACTGAATCCTATTCTTGCTCAGACAGTACTGTTAGTGCACACTTTTTTCTGACATTTGTCTTTTGACTTCTTTACCTTTTCTGAAAAAAATTTTTAAACACACGCATCTGGAAAAATCTATCCATGTAAGATGTGAAAATATATTCCATCTATATACCGTTTATAAAAAATAAATAAATTAAGTCAATGTCTTTTTAGAAATTTGACATGTTCACACACATAAGGAAACTGAAGGATGTGTGTGTGTGTCACTGTGAGCTAAATACTTACATTGGCATGCTAGCATTCACACTGCATTAGTCATTTTCTGTGACATCACTTTCTTCTTCTTCTTCTTTTTTTTATGAGTTAGACACCATTTATTACGGTGCACTGTTGTTACAAACTGCAAATCCCTGACTCATCACTGTATACTAAATGCCGTGGTTGGCCATTTTTGTCAATGCGTAGGCTCAGTCACCGTTCTATCTTTATTTCTTTTGCCACTTTTGGGAACGCTTCCTTCATACTCATGTTTCTATAAATATGGACCTCATTAAAAGGCACTATAAAAACCTGGAACATTTTTTCTGTCAATCTGCATAAAAACCTGAACCTGAGGTAATCATTTTAAGGCAAATGCCAGGTCCACTGGAAATGAACATTTTGGTTACTGCCAAGATTTTCTGTAAGATGACACTTATCTTTACTGATTACTTGACCTAATTTTTGCCTGTCTGTTTTTCTTCTTCTTAAGCATTATGCACTCAATTGTTTTTAACAGATGTTGTGCTATATGTCATTCTTTACAGCATGGGGGGAAGAGGGAGATGATGTCATGTGATCAGTAGAGTGCAAATCCTGATATTGTCCACTACATTTAACTTCAAATTAGGGCTGGGCCATATCATACCGTTCACAGTAATACCGGTATAATGTTGGCCAACGATAAGAAAATGAAATATCGCGATAGAATATGGGTAAAACGCGCATGCGCAGTGCCTTTGTTTTCATACACACATGGCAGAAAAAAGCATGGTGGC
>NW_005187492.1:1596844-1599298 GCF_000239375.1 Pundamilia nyererei
TCGTAGGCAGGAGCCTCGCGGAGTGATACGTACTGTGCTTCAACATAATATTACCGTATTGTGTGTGTATAACCTCTTTTTAAGTTTTGTGGATATTATACATGGTTATGCTGAGGATATGTTGGCCAATTCCACTGGAAATGCCTTTTGGTTAAACTGTCAGCGAGGAATTTGCATTTGCACTGTTACATTTTTATATAACTTTAATGCACATAAAAAAACAGCTGCTTGTTTAAGTGAAAATACATTGGGGTTTTTTTTTTGTTTTTTTGAACTAATAAAGTTGTGGAGTTGTAAAGTGTTTTGTCTAGTGTCAATTATATCGTCAGTTATATCGTTGTCGCAAATTTTCAAATGTATATCATGATAAATATTTTTGGTCATATCGCCCTGCTCTACTTCAAATGTAAATAACGCAATTCTAGGCTTTCTTACATGAAGCACTGCAGAATCACACTGGTTAAAGACTAGTATGCATAATTTGGATTAGAACTTCCTATGCCAAAACCAGATTTTCAAATGCAGCACTAGAATAAATACAGTTAGACTCCTAAATATTTGGACAGAGACAACTTTTTTCTCATTTGGGTTCTATATTGAACCAAAATGTATTGTATTGTATTGAATTTTAAATGAAAGAACTCAGATACAGTTGAAGTGCACAATCCCTTCATTTCAGGGACTCAAAGTTGGACAAATCAAATAACTGAAACTAAAATGTTAATTTCTAATACTTGGTTGAAAACCTTCTACTGGCAATGACAGACTGAAGTCTTGAACTCATGGACATCACCAGATGATGGGTTTCCTCCTTTTTAATGCTCTGCAGCAACTTTCAGTTGTTGTTGTTTGTTTGTAGGCCTTTCTGTCTGAAGTTTAGTCTTGCTCAATTGAGTTAGGATCAAGTGACTGGCTTGGCCATTCAAAAATATCCCACTTCTTTGCTTGAATAAAGTCCTGGGTTGCTTTGGCTGTATGTTCTGGATCATTGTCTATCTGTATTATGGAACGCTGCCCAAACAATTTGACTGCAATTAGCTGGATTTGAGCAGACAGTGTCTCTTAACACCAAAGTATTCATTTGGATTCTTCTGTCCTGTGTCACATCATCAATAAACACTAGTGTCCCAGTCCCGCTGGCAGCCATGCATGCCCAAGCCATCACACTGCCTCCACCGTGTTTTACATGTGGAATGCTTTGGATCATGAGCCGTTCCTCACCTTCTCCATACTTTTTTCTTGCCATCATTCTGGTAGAGGTTAATCTTGGTTGTATCTGTCAAAAGGATATTTTTCCAGAACTGTGCTGGCTTTTTAAAAATGTTTTTTGACAAAGTCTTAGTGTTAGGTTTTGTATTGTTGATTGTCATTTATGCTTAGAAATATTTACTTATGTATGCTTAGAGTTTTATAAGTAGTTTTAGATTGATAGAGGTTTGATCCTTAATAGTCTGCCAACTTTGTGTGCATTAGAGAGCACTCTAGGAGCATGAGAGAGGTCGTACCTTGTTTTATTGTTTTATGGTAGGATTAACGTAGCTACGTCTGTTCTAGTCTAAGTGCTTTTTGTTTAGATGAACTGCTGGACTTCCTCACCGTGTTATCTAGGGTGAACAATCTAGGGTGAGGGGGAGAGTACCCTCTTCCTGACCAAGGATGTACCCTTTTGTGCTTTCATGTTATATGACCCTTTGATCAGCAGGACCCCACACACACAAACACACACACACAAACACACACACACACGGTACTCTTTGTTTGTATGTAGACGTCATATGTTAATGACCCTATGCATATTCATGTAACCACAATAAAAGGAGTGCTATGGGGAACCTGGCTGAGAGTCTGACGGAGGTCAAGTGGTGGAACGACACTTGGCTCCAGGCAGGTCTCCCTCATGCACGAGTAACAAAAAGAACTTTGCCTACTTCGTGTCTTGCTTGCTGTGTTCCAGCGAATAGGTTCAAACTACAAACCTATCACTTAGTCTTTCTATTCTTGAGGCTTATGAGAGGCTTGCACCTTGCAGTGAACCCTTTTTATTTTCTTGCGATCTTCTCTTTGTGGTAGACTTGGATTTCAATACACCTCCCTCCTGCAGAGTGTTTTTCACTTGCTTGGCTGTTGTCAATGGGTTTCTCTTCACCATGAAAACGATTCTGCAATCATCCACCACTGTTGTCTTCTTAGGCATCCAGGTCTTTTTGGATTGCCGAGTTCACCAGCACTCTCTTTCTTTCTCATGATGTACCAAACTGTAGATTTTGCCACTCCTACTATTGTAGAGTGGCAAAAGAGCAAGAGAGAGAGCTGTGCATGAAGTGTGGTGGAAACAAAACAGCAAAAGTCAGAGTGAATTCATGACGATGTTTTTCTAAAGCGTAGTTTGGATCTTCTTTCACAGCTGGTTCGGTCAATAATGTTTGGAGAGAGATAAAACTAACAGCTTTAGAA
>NW_005187492.1:1601664-1612956 GCF_000239375.1 Pundamilia nyererei
AATAATTATGCACACCTGATATAGGGTGTTGATGTCATTAGACCACACCCCTTCTCATTACAGAGATGCACATCACCTAATATGCTTAATTGGTAGTAGGCTTTAGTAGGCTATACAGCTTGGAGTAAGACAACATGCATGAAGAGGATGATGTGGACAAAATACTCATTTGCCTAATAATTCTGCACTCCCTGTATATAATGATTTAAAAATCTAATATATAAGCCCATATTTTCTTTTCTTTCAGACACACAAAACTTTAAAACAGACTTCCCTAATATTTGTCATGTGAAGTCATTTATGAGTCCTTACTGAGATAATATTCCAATGTGGTTTAAAAGTTATGTGTTTTAAGGTCACAATGAGTTGTTAATTACTCGTTTATGCTCTGCTCCACTGGTTGTTGTGTTGGTGACGTTCCAAATACACGCTGCCAACAGGTATGCAGACTGCCCTATAGTGAACAAACTATGCAATATCAGTACTTGTAACATAGCTGAAGGGTGTTTCTAAGATCTCTTCTTTATTTTTAATATTTTCATTTATTGGTCATCATACATGTCAATATCAATATATTAGCAAATAACTAATATAAATAATATCTGTATATGTACAAAGACCTTTTAATTTTCTAACACCACCTTTTAAGATGTTCTGAATAAATTACATTACAAAATGCACATGAGGGAACAACAGTTTCCAGGCCTGAATAGTACAAGCTGGTTTCCTCTTAGGTTGATTACAACTCCAAGATCCTACGCCAAAGACAATGTGCCAATATATAGTCTGTCTCACCTTGTATAATGCCTTAGGTGAAACCTAGGGCAGTTAAAGTTCACAAATGACTTGGTACTCAAGGAAAGGTTAATTTCCTCGAGTGCATAATAACACTGAAGGTGACTTGCATGAGTCACATTAACCACTCAGAGTATCATTTTGGCAGCTGGACAGTAAGAGGATAATGTTTAAATAGATTTTAATACTAGAGCCAAACGGAAACTCTAAACGTTGGAGGAGGGACAAAAATACCATTCTGAACATTAAGACGGATATGCCCACCAATCCCCAGTGGAAATTACACCACTGTTCATGGTACATATGAGACTGGCTGATCTGTTAACTCTATCAGAGAGCAGTGAGTCATTCATTCATTAACATTTCTAGGTACAGATCTCATCTAAGTTCTATTCATTCACTATTGTCTCTGATTTGTTGACTGTTGGGCTTTAATTCTTTTGAACCATTCAGAAACATGTAATATAGCAATATTTTTAAGGTGTTTTAGACACTGTAGTCTGTGGTGCTGTGTCTATCTATCCATCCATCCATCCATCTATGAATTGTCATGCTACTCTTTTACAGTCACAGTGGGGCAAGCTAAAAGTATGCATTAATACAGTTTTGGCCGAAGTCTATTAACTGTGCCATGGGAATGGCCATAATTCAGAGCAGCTTGTCCTCATTAAGACTTAGCAGTCCATCCAGCTGAAGCTTCTTACTCTGAGGGCAGCTTAGGCCTTTCATCCCCATTTTCATATGGACCTCAGCCCCGTCTCACGAGTACAGGGGTGATAGTGATGGTGATGGCAAAGCTGCCCTGTGAGACCTCTGGTAGCCTTTAGCATAAGCTGTGTGACATGAGGTCAGCTGCAAGCTGTGCAAACTTCTAAAGGTTCTTGTCATTCATCTAATTTTGTCCTAGATTCATCTTAGGATGCTTATGGTGATTTGCAGAATTCCGATCAATAAAACATTTGTCCCGAATTGTAATTGCTATAGAGGGATTTCAGGTTATATTGCAATTTTAAGACCTTTATCGTGACTGTACGTAATTGCTGGGCACAAGGTTGTTGCAGCAGTAAAAAAGAGTTAAACCATGGCCACCTTACAAATGCTCCAATTACTATACAGAGTATCGACACACCAGGATCAAAGATTATACCCTAAGGAGCCCCCAGATGACGGTTCCTAGATTAATTGTTGGATCCAAAAAGCCTTGTGGCTATCACATAATTAAAACAAAGTATGTCTAAGAAGATTCTCAGTCAGCCAGATCAGGATATCGCTATATAGGGAAGTGGACTTCTTGTGTGCAATTAAATGACTTCTGGGAATCACCAGTTTCCTATTTAGACATAGAAAAACTGACAGATTCATGGTGACTCTGTACTTATGAGTCAGCCACAGCTAAGCCCTGCCTCTCAGGGTGAGATGAGATATTTAAAAAGTCAGAGTTAAAAAAAAAACAACAAAACAAAACAAAACAGTACCTATTCTTCACAACTTTTTATGAATTCTGGTCATCATTCTCAAGATAAGCGAACATTTAACCCGAGTTTTGTAAATATGAAGATATCCATCATATTTACTCTACCTAACAGAAGAAGAAATGTGAAATGTAAATGTAAACTCATTGCAATGTGACATTAACGGCATGTCCGGCATGTGCACCAGAGGAATTTGTAGACTTGTAGTACCTGACCACTACAAATAATGGCCAAAAAAAATAGAAGTCAAACTGCAATAACGTTGAAACCTAAGACAAAACCGCATTTTTGGGCTCCTTGTGACCAACATGGATGAGCATTGTTGAGAGCGTTTTGTTTTTTTTAAGATTTTGCAGAGAAGACTATGTCAAAATAAGTCGATGCACTCAAATGATACTTGTCAACTTGTCAATCTGTTGGAAAGATGGCAGATACTCAGTACTTTGAACAGGCTCTGATGTTCATCCAGTAATCAAAGAACCCATCTGTTAAATCTGGAAAGTATGGGGCTGAAATTCCTACTAAGACAGCAGAGATAGAAGAAAAAGTCTCTGGAGGCAGGGAAACTATAGCGCAGAACCTAATGAAGGAAAACCGTGAGAACCATGTTGTACTCTGCAGCCTGGAAGACAAATGTGGATGGTGAGGAGGGGGTGAAAAATACACAGACACAAGAGATAGAGAACGAGGTAGAAGACAGCGAGAAAAGCAATTAGTGTCTTCTAATTGCTCTCATTAGAAGAGATGTGGCCGATTTGGTAGATTTATGATGAACAGTCATAACTTGAACATATAACTGGACTATATAGCTGTGTGGTTTAAATTTCATGAAGCACACAGTAGCAGCTCTCAGTCTGATAGCAATACGACTGATAAGATCAGATCCTATCATCAAAACTTCACTATCATCTTTCTTGTGATAAAAAAGTAAGAAATGTCTGTAAAGAGAATGACAGAAAGATAAAGCCGGAGTCTGGATAGAGGGAGAATGATACAGTAGGAGAAATGATGAACAAA
Source organism: Pundamilia nyererei (assembly GCF_000239375.1). NCBI lineage: Eukaryota > Metazoa > Chordata > Actinopteri > Cichliformes > Cichlidae > Pundamilia > Pundamilia nyererei. Next base: position 1,604,949 of record NW_005187492.1, read on the forward strand.
AATGATGGTGTCAGAACAGAAAATGGAAACGACGTAAAGCAGAAACACATTTTAGCAAAGAGTTTTTTGCAATAATAATATAAAGTATGTCTAATTATGAAAACCATAATAATGGTGCACCCTGCCTGAAAAATTTATGGTAAATCCTACAACAATTCTTTATCTTGCCCATCACATAATGAAGCTGCCACTGGCTAAACACATATGAAAGGAATCCACTCCGAGTGTTTAATCATAACAGTCATTTTCTTAAAGAAGACACTTATACTAACAAATTCCAAAGCAGTGCTCTCACTTGAGTGTGCTTTATGATTTGTGTTTTCCTAAACATTGAATAACCAATTTTATTTAGCAGAGAGCAGGGTAAACCACAGGGTAGCTTCAAAGACAAACTATTAGGTCTAGTGGACATTATTGCTTAAGCACTGCTCACTGTGGGATGGAGGGGGGGAAAAAGTTGTGGTGTCTGTGTGATTGAGTGCTGGTGTGTAATAGGGAATATGCAGGCTGAAACGCACTGTAATTAACAAGAATAATATCGCTTCCCTCCTCCGCTGTGGGCTATGAGCAAGGGAGGCTGTTATCTGCTCTGTCCTAAACCTGAGTAATGCCTTAGAATCTCTGATTGAGTCAAAGGTGGGGAATTATGATAAGGCTGTTGCTCTCCAATACCAAGTGGTCATGATGCTGGTTTCTACACCAGCTGTAAGTGGAAGAGAATGTATGGATATTTTCTTATGAAGTGGTTACAGTGGACCTCGATGCTGTGCTAACTTTGCATTCTAAAACTTTGATGTAGAGGAATCACACAAAACAGAGTGTGAACATCTACACACTGGTGCATAAGTACTTTGACAACGACACTTGTTGTTTTGCCTCTGGATCAAACACGATACTGTATGACTGAAGTGGAGACTTTGACCTTTCTCCACCACTTAAACTACAATTATAGTCATGTTTATATGGTCCACCATCTACGAAATAGGACAAATTATAGACAAAAAAAAAGCAATGGCTAACTGAAATTCCACCATCTTGATTATTCCATTTCAAGTCCACTGTGATGGTTTATCGAAGCACAATTTAGGTATTTATTCCCCAAAACCTATTGAGCTAACTTTAGGCTTTAAATAAGCTAACTGCAGCTTTCCAAACAAATCCATCTAAATTTGTTCTCAAATCTGACAGAAAGGTGAACACAGAAATTAGTTGCATGGGGCAAACAAGTGCAAATTATAACAGTGCAAAGTTAGAATGGCTTTTAAAACCACAACACAACACATGGGTGGGAAGTCTGAGATTGAAATGATCTTTCAAGCAAGTATGAAATCTTTTTTTTTTTTTAAATGCGGCTTACCGTTCAATGATGTCACTGATGATGCAGGCAAACATTTGCAGGCCCTCTGGAAGCTGCAAAGCAACTGGAGAGAGACCGGAGAAAGAAAACAAATAGAAAAGTTACATGCTTGCATTAGAGGGATGACAAGATGTTATTTGATACTTTCTCAACTGTACAGCTATACATAGCTGCTGCTTCTGGTTCAGAGTGCTCCACTGACAGCAAACAGTGACATTTCATAGGATTTGTCCTCTCTCCACAGTAGTGCTCTTGGTTTATTTTTGTGGGTGACAGGTTGTTGGAAATATAGTCCAAACCAATAACCCCAGGTCTGTCTCTGCAGCTCAAGGCCTGCTACTAGATCTTTTCTTTTTTTTTCCCCCCCACAAGGTGGGTGGATATGACTGGTTGAAGAAAAGAAAAATCACTTTTCTACAGGTTGATGCTTGAACAGGTGTTGTGATAAATAACTCTTTTTGAGGCTTTTTTACTTACAAAGGCTCTCATTTTTACACAGCCTGAGGTTGTTTTTTTACCCCAGCAAAACAATATCTTTATGTTCACCTGCATTCCTTACTTGGATTCATTGTCTATGCCACAATCCTGTGTATTTGCTGTCTGCAAATATGTGTATGAGTTTGAAGGCTGACATATATAAAGGGGAAACTTATGACACAAATGATCGGCAAATTGTTTTTGTGTTTTTAACCATTTCTTTTTTTAAAAAAGAGAGAGAGAAAGACTGGTGGAGTTTAATTTTTTTTTAATACTTTTAAGTCGAGTATTTGTTTGCACACATTAAATTTATTCCCAAATGCGAGCAAAACACTTGCACTTGCGAGCACTGAAGATAAAATGAATCAGTTAATTTGCACCGATACCTCTACTGATATGCTACACCACCTGAGATGATAGGGCAACATTTACCAAAGTGCCTAGTGTCTCATTTCAATCTCTGGGCTTTTTTTTTCTCCCCTCTTCTTAAACTGCTCTCTGGCTGCAATCAGTGAAATGAAACACGTTCATGCATATTCATTTTAAAAAAAATAAGAGAAATCAGTGTTATATGAGAGATTCTTAGCCACTAGAAAGCAGCAGATACTTTTATTAAATGTACTCTGTCATAGACAAGGAAATTTGAAGTGTTTTTTTGTTCTCTCAATAATGATGACTGGACATCATACTAGACACAAGTCCAAAGGGGACTGAAATAAATGAGCTTAAATGAACATTTTGTAAGCTTTTAAACAAGAAATATACCAAACCTAAGAAGCAAAAGCATAAAAATCAATAAAATGTCAAATGTATCTGTTTTTGTGACATTTTTTTAATGTTAAAAACGATGACACCAATATACAAATTCTTATCATTTTTTTTTCAACAACACAACATTTATATTCAAAATATATCCCAGCCACTTGCCAGCTATATTAGAAACAGTTGTGGACTGAGATTACTGGTTACAGGGCAAATATACTTGGATTTACATCCAAGTAACTACAAATTGAAACTGGGATTTCTTGACAAACAGGCTGTGGTGTTTTTGCAGTACGTTTCCTACATAATTCACTAAGAATCCAATGATGTTCCAGTTACATTAATCCTATGATTTCCTCACAAAGCAAAAAAAGCTAACATGCTGACATCAGCAGAAGCAAACTCAAAGAGAAACGATTTTCAGTGATTTTAAAAAAATGAGTTGAGAAGCCGACAGTTTGTCTGGATAAAGGATGCAAACATTTAATCTGTTATCAAGATGCTTGGAAACAAATTTTCAATTTGCTGACCAGCCATCAACACTTGAATATTACAGCAAAGGCTGACTGTGATGCTGAAAGACTTGACTTGCGTATAGATATTCTAAAAATCAGGAAAAATGTGTACCTGTGATGGTAACAAAGGATTTTTTTTTGTGTGTGTATTTGTCTGTCTGAAAATTCTGAAACACAGGTGTTGGCTACAGTAGTTTGCTGTTTGGGATTATATTAGTCTACACTGTTTGTATACTAGCAATATCTCCTGTCAGTTGTTTTCTTTTTTATTTATACCTTTTGTGGAAGTTAATATTGCAGACATGCAGGCACAAGACTTCAACAGTTCAGTGTGAAGTCTCTGCCACCAAGTCTGACACACTGAGCGAGTATCTGGGAACAAAGGCGTTATTTCAATCAACCGTGACATTTTCTTCCCGTCAAACTCTGTCACACCTTAGTTCAATAAATCCATCAATGTCTCAGTGGAGAATTACAACTCGAAGACCTTGAATTCAGTGTAGAAATGTTTTCAGACGACTAGCCCTGAAACCATTTCAAGACTTCGGCGCCAGTGACGGCATTAAACAATAAAAGCTGGGACAAATAAAAGACTGAGGAGGCTGAAAGTGAATAGTCATGAGATGGCGTGATAGATAGAGCAGTTCTAAGGAGAAAGAGTCAGAGAAGTTCTTGCTGATGAAAGGTTAAAGGATCACCAAGTGTCATGCAGGCTGTGAGAGGCAGGTCATTACCCAGGAAAGGCCAAGTTTATTAACAGAGAAAGGTTTCAGACCACACCTCTGCCACAGCTGACAGAAACGAAGAGCTTTCTCCATCTACTCCATCAAATGAAAGGTGAGTCAGATAGAAGAGGTGTGTTAGGCTGTGTGAATGCATGTTGTTGTGTTACATAAAGATCCTGCTACTTCCCTCTTGCTCTCGTTTGGACATTTTTTTTAATTTTTTTTAAATTTTTTTTTTCTTCTTCTCTCGTCTTCTCGTTTGGACATTCTTGACCAAATAAGAGTAACAACCCAACCATATGGCCAATATAAGCGATCAAATAAGTATATAACAAGGCTAAATAAAAATGCAGTTCATATATACATGCCCCTTTCTTAACTTTCTCAATAGGAAAGAAAGTAAACATCCCCTTTATGAGTGAAATGTCAATCAACAATCATCTAATTTTGTATACCTATTGTTGCAACACTAATGGCTGCACAGGTAACTAAAAAGCTACACGTGGGATTATGTTAACAATCAAAAGTAGGAGGCAAACTGCGAAAGTGCTGGAAAGACCAATTTATCAGTGGATGGCAGAGAGAATGAACAAAGCCAAAGATTACATGAAGTTTTCACAACAACAGACTTGACCAGAAGGATAAAAACACACCATAGACTGGGTTTATCCCATAAAAAAAAAAACATGTTGTATACATGTGATTATATGAGATGTCCCTGTGTTTCTATCTGTACAGTATAATGTTAAATTCCAAGATGAGTAGTATTAAAAATAGGAAACAAAATAAAGTTTTTTCATGAGTTTTTATAACACATCTGACTTGCCCACTTCATATTGAAATAGCACTTTTACTGATACAGTTTTACATATCTTAGATTAAGCTGAGGTATGTAAAGCTTAGATTAAGCATAAAAAAATATTGTTGACTAATAGTATATACATAGCAAGTGATTAATCTGGTGACTGATTTGTGTGATCTGCCCTCTATTGGCACTGCCATTAACGCAGTGGTCAGCAGTACTAAGAGTGTCTTCCATTGATGATTGATGATGAGGGAATGACTAACTATGTGGGTGTATGTGGGTATAAGGTTTGTCATAATTTGAGCAGCTATTCTTCACAATAAACAATTAATTTAAGTTTGTGCTACAACCCCAGCCCACAGAGAGCATCTTGGTTTTCACTTTGACTAGCTAAGCAGTGTTAATTTAGCAGATATTACCAGTTTACCATGACAACCCAAGCAGCTACATTGTAAGACGGAGTACTGTTAACCAGAACCTTGGGCACAATGGCATGGTCCTCAGCAAATGATATGGTTTCAGATTTATTAAAGCTGTAATTTCTTGTACTATTGAGAGCTGTAAAGTCATTAAATTTATGTAAACTGTATTTAAAGTGCAACTCTTAAGACTGCTTATATTTTACTGCTGCTTTATTGTAGTGAGACACCACTGGAGTTGTAGTAGCAGAATGGTTTATTTTGCTGGGAATTCCCAGATTCATTTATACCTAAGTTGGCATTTATTTTGTATTTAGTATTTAAAAAAAAACATTTTTAATTGGGGAAGGAATTAAAAAAAACTTTTAAACAAAAATTTAATTGCAAAATAATTCTCTAGAAATTAACTTGCCTACAGTCACAAAAAATAAGTATATCACCTTGATATTGTTGTCTACTTCAAAATATCTGGACCAAACAGTAACAAATATAAATATCTGATTTAGTCATTAATTCAACAATGATATCAACAGATCAAGTAAAAAAAGAATATCTTTATCCTCCAAAGTCACTTCCAGCACAAATGGATTCATGCTGGTGTTTTATATAAATGTCCAGCAGCTTTTCTATTTCCCGGTATGCCTTGAATTTAACAGGCAAAATCTCTTTATGATTATGGGCTCATCCACTGTGACAACAACGGTTCCAAGCATACCTGCAGATCCACTGATTAAATTTTGGATGTTTCTGAGACTTTTCCTCTCATCAAAACGCCCTGGACAAATTGTCAGTTATTTGAAATGTACACCACTTTTAGATGACTTCCTTACACTGAAATGATTTATTTCAAATAACTCTTTTTAAATCCCTTGTCAGATGACAGACTCTTGGCTCGAGAGAAAATTTATACTCCTAAAAGATGAGAATTTTTGTGCAATTTTACAGCCAAAAATGACAAAATAAGTTGCTGTGACCCAAAGGGTTACTCTTTAGACTTTTTATTCCTGCAACATTGTGAATTCTGGGAGCATCTTGTGAAATTATTCTTCTTTTCTAGTCTGAACTACTGTAATTCCTTGTTCTAATGATGACCAAAAGCTATTTGAGTGGCCTCTAATTAATCCAAAAATGCTGCAGCTGGAGTACTAAAAGAAACTACATAGAAAGATGAATCATATTTCTGCTATTTGTTTCTAGTTTCTTTGCTTCTTCTTTAAAAAACCAGGCCAGAAAGTCTTCATTGATCCATATTATTGCATTGGAGTTTTCAGTAGTACAATAAGAGGTGACTGCTTCAGCTATCAGGCCCCACTCCTGTTGAACCAGGTCCAGTTTAGGTTTGGAAAGCAAATACCAAATCATCAAGTTAAAAATCCTCTTTTTGATTAATCTTTTGCCTAGGCGTGGTTAAGATGGCCCTGAATTGTCCTGTACCTTTATGTTTATACCCTCAAGGCTGCAAAGAGACCTCCAAGCCTCAATTTTCCACTGTTTCACTCTCAATACATTCTCACATCACTATTGCAGCTCAGTTAATGTAGTTTGTTTGCAAACTTTTGTTCAAAAGTGAGGGGTTTTTCCCATAAAGTATTAAGTGTTTTTATTTGCAAACAATAAAAAAAACTTAACCTTTTTATTGAGCCGTAGCACAGACCACTGCTGTATAATGATGTGATTTAATTTCGCAATACACAAGCTTGGAAAATCAAGTTAAAACTAAAGATTATACTGTGTGTAAATTGGAAGATAAAGGGTTTGAGCTTTCACTTGAGAAAGCATTATGCCGAAAAAGAAGAAATTAGTTTAGACTTGAGAAAAAGAATTTTTCACAAAGCAAGCAATGGACATACAAAGTTATCACAGCATATCCGAGTGTCAAGAACTGGAGTGAGAAGTATAATCTTCAAAGAGAGCCACTTAGTATAGAAGAAGCCTGGTAGGAAAACTAGTGAGAGATGTGTCTAAAGACCTCAAAAAACTCCTTAGTTCAATACTGCAGCTTCCTGTGCCTGAACAGCAGACATTAACATAAGTGACTGCGTTATGATGTTGCAACAGTGCACAAAGCGACCAATGCGGACTGTATACTGGTGCTTTAAGGAGTTTCTGATCATTGACACCTAATAATGTGTTTTATAGTTGCCCATCTTCATAGATAAAGAAATACAAATGCTCACTATTGACTTCAATCACTACTACCCAACAACCTTCATGGAGAATGTAGAAAAAGGTGGACAGAGATGTACAAAAAGAATTTTAAAGGCTTTTTGAATTTAGGCCTCATCTCGCTTTTGCAATTGTTGGTCCTTCAGCCAGCCACGGAAAAGACAACAGGTAAAACATACAAAGAGCTCAAGTTAAAACAATGCAAAATGTCTGCTGGAGTCTCTAAGCTTCTCACGCCGTTCTTGGATATCAGATTTTTTACATTTCTCTCTTTAGGTGGTGACCTATGCTCCTTTTGCTGCCCAGGCCCAGTTTTCAACCTGCTACGCTGCCCATCGCATAATTCCTGTTGGGTTAAGTGCTGTTGTCTTTCTGAAGGACTAGTTTACATGCATATAATCCTTGTATCTGTGTAGGTAAATACAAATAGACATAAACACAGTACCATGAATTCCACATAAGCCCGAATGTGAAGCTAACATTGTTTGTGATTATAATTCAAAATTAATTCATAACCTAATTTTAAAGTTTAGAAAATTAATGACTGCAATGAAACCAGGATTGTTAGTTTTAAGATATTATCCTATCTTGCTTGAGCGTGCCTCTAACTGCAACATGGAAGATTACTGTAGAAACTAAAAGATGGTGTTAAATGCTTCACTTAATTCTTGTAGCTCACGCAAACATCAAAAAGAAAATGTCAAATGTACTCATTTAATTATCTCTGGCTTTTTTACATGTTTATTTACATGGAAACTAGTATTTTACCCCCATCAAAAAAA
>NW_005187492.1:1613828-1621624 GCF_000239375.1 Pundamilia nyererei
GGAAAAGACAACAGGTAAAACATACAAAGAGCTCAAGTTAAAACAATGCAAAATGTCTGCTGGAGTCTCTAAGCTTCTCACGCCGTTCTTGGATATCAGATTTTTTACATTTCTCTCTTTAGGTGGTGACCTATGCTCCTTTTGCTGCCCAGGCCCAGTTTTCAACCTGCTACGCTGCCCATCGCATAATTCCTGTTGGGTTAAGTGCTGTTGTCTTTCTGAAGGACTAGTTTACATGCATATAATCCTTGTATCTGTGTAGGTAAATACAAATAGACATAAACACAGTACCATGAATTCCACATAAGCCCGAATGTGAAGCTAACATTGTTTGTGATTATAATTCAAAATTAATTCATAACCTAATTTTAAAGTTTAGAAAATTAATGACTGCAATGAAACCAGGATTGTTAGTTTTAAGATATTATCCTATCTTGCTTGAGCGTGCCTCTAACTGCAACATGGAAGATTACTGTAGAAACTAAAAGATGGTGTTAAATGCTTCACTTAATTCTTGTAGCTCACGCAAACATCAAAAAGAAAATGTCAAATGTACTCATTTAATTATCTCTGGCTTTTTTACATGTTTATTTACATGGAAACTAGTATTTTACCCCCATCAAAAAAAGAAAAAAAAATCACATTTAACAAAATGCAAAAATAATTACCAGGATCCACATACAGGAGTTAATTTATACTGAGCAATAAATCATCTGCTTCAATCCATTTCCTAACCAAAGTTAGAAAATGAACTATTCTTATCTATTTAATTGTATAAATATAATACTTGAAACTCAACACCAAAGACATAGTTGCCTCAAGTCACCAAGTTAATATGACCTGTTATTACTTTTTGGGTCTTTATTTTAAGTGAACGGATGATGCAATCGCAACAGCAGAAGTTAAAGTTGCTGAAAAACTAAATTGTTCACTTGCCTTTGTTTTCATTGAATGTATGATGTAATTATGATAGAAGACAGCCAACAGCCAAAGTTGCTGAAGAACAAAAATGTTCTGAAAATTGCATAACAGATTAGATTTTTAAAAAAAAAAGAAAAGAAAAGAAAAAGAGGCTGGGGAACCAAAATAAAATTTTATGGTATGATGCTCAGTTCTCAGTTTTAAAAGAACACTATGAGACCACTGCAGAGTTCAAAGGAGGACAAAGAAACAGATGGACACAAAGAGGAACAAAAAGAGACGGGGGTGATGAGGTGAGTTATGCCCTTTTCAGTTCAGAGACAGAAGCTCTGATAAAAAGAAGTCACTTAACAGAAAAAGCAAAGAAAGCAGGCTGCAATAAAACAAACACTCCCCACGGGGACAAAAAAAAAATTATATCCTCTTGGCATGCCATCTGCATACTACTACCCAAGGCATGAAGGAGTAGAAAAAATACACATTTTGACATGTATATTAGTGAAGGATCTTTTTTTTTAGGCTGGAAGCAAATACTGACACATTATTCCTATACCGCTGCACTAGAAAAACTGGCATCGGGAAAAGTCAGACGATACATGCAGCAATGCATGATGGTAAAAACACAAGTCTGTATGTGAAAGCATGCAAGAGAAAAAAGTATTGACATTTTTGACTGGCAATCTTAATCTCTAAATTGTCTGTGTGCAACAACTCATTTAAATTTGAATAGAGTACAATGCACACAAAGCACAATTTGCATTTTCAGGAAAACAAAAATTAAAAACCTTACCATTAGATTTGTTGCTAACCTACTAAGCACTGATAGAACTGAATGTATCTGCAACTGCTGTTTATGAAAAGTTCAGACACCCGGTGAAATGCAAACAAACTACAATGTAATTTTTTGCAAGTTGTTTAAACCATATTCTTAATAGAAACTTAAATCCCTATATTTGATCCCAGCAACACTTTTCACACAGCATAGATCTTTTATTAGCATGGACTTACAACATTACACTTTTATAACAGAATCAAGGGTAAAGATGGTCAGTAAGAAGTAAAATCAGAGGTGTAATATACATATTTACATGATATAAAGGTAATATCAATGATATAGCAATGCCATGTGTCATGTTCTATAGTACACGACAATGACACTAACCAAGACACATCTAAGAGCGAGAGCTGTGTTTCAGCCTCCAATAAAAACTTAGTAAAAAGGGAACTACTTCATCAGCCTCCAACAGAGCACAGCGCTTTACAAATTACTCCATATGACAGGAAGAGCAAATGTGGATGGAGATTACAGATTTGGTTACATGATGGAAAAGCAGGGCTTTAAGCAACTGGTTAAAAAGTTCAACCAAAGCTACAAAATCACAGGCAGAAAATATTTCTCAGTTTTATGATGTGACAATATTGTGCATTCTCCTAACAAGTTAATTACTTTAGTCATTGTGGAAGTGTTAAGCAGTTATACATTTACTTAAAATTTCCAGGGAAAACATGACCTAGGCTACTTTTGTTCTCATATTTGACTATGCTGCATCACCACTGTCATGTAATGGGGCCATTATGCAGCTTTCGATTTTTGTAACCTTGCACTATGGCTGCCGCAGCTAGGTGGAAGACACGAGTGTACGATCATGTCTTTACTACCATTTTATTGATATCAGAAACATACAGACAGCCAAAGGGAGATAATGGAACAGTTTGAAAACTTTGCAAAAAACACTCAAAGTCTTGGTTTCTAGTTTTGATTACTTCTATCAGCACTTATGTTGCGATATTATCCGAGTGGTGACACCTAGCATTCAAGAGAATACCGTAGCAGCTTCCTGCGCCTTATTAGCAGGTATAAATACAAGTGACTGTGAAACGAGGTTGCGCTGACCAATAAAAAAATAACACTGTTCAGTATTTTTTTCCTATATCATCAGAAATATCACTGCTGCAAATTTCCTTCAAATATCTGATGTCATTTTGAGGCTATTGCATCCACCCATAAAAGACTCAATGAGACAGTCCAACTTAGGATCATAGGCTGGATGCTGTTCCAACTTAATTTTTATAATTTATACCAATACAGCCTGAATCTGCTGCCCACACATGAGAAGCTAAATGCAGCAGCATGTATATTACATCTGAAGGCATGCGGACCTTGTGTTGATGTATTTTCTTCAGTTCCCTACACTGATGCTGATTTTAATGACAGTAACTGTGGATGATGAAGGGAACCTTTTTCGCTTGTCCCAAACTGGATAAACCTGTAGAAATCTTACACGTTAACAACTGAACAATAAAGTCTTCAAACTAGGTCAAAGCACAGATGCACCCAGGGACAACATTTTGAATGAAAGCATGCATGCATGGTATTTCTGTATATAAATGTTCAATGCTCTGCTTCCCACACGTTCTAAAAGCTTTCAAAACAGCAGTAAAGCAAAAGCAAATTCTTCTTTGTGGAATTGTTTCATAAACCTTTAGGTAATATTAGTCGTATGTTAAGCTGACAATGAAATGAAACAGACATAAAACAAATATTTTTCGGTTAAAATAAAGGAGGCTGCAATGCACAGTTGCTCGTGTCAGGATATGGAACAGATATTGTTCAAGAAAAGCATCATTTCTGCTCACGCTGGCCAATAATTTGGGCTACATATTAGAACCGTTTCTCTTATGAAATCCCAGGCTGTGTGAAAGACAGCTACAGATCCTTTACGTCCAAATAACTTCATCCAAACTCTGACCCAATTCAGCAGTTAAATCAGAAGCCTGCCATGCATTTTAAAAGCTTATAGCACAAGCAATTTAGGCATTTGTGAATCTGGGTGAGGGCACAGCTGTACTCAGACTGAATGTGAGAATTGTAACATTGTGGAATTCAACTACAGATTCTGTTTCCATTAAAAGCTTATGCAAAAAAAACATTAAAAAAAACAAATAGGATGTAACAGAAACTCACCTCTCTTAGATTTTGCTTGTCTCACTCGCCAAACTGTCTTGTGGATCTCAAAGTTGTAATTCGCAGGCAGGGCTTTGATTGCCTCCTGTAACTCAGGGTCTTGGAGGATTTCATCTGGAATTTGATTGGCTACCCGCCGTGGTCCTCGAGCTAAAAAGAGAAAGTTAAATTATCGACCTGTTAGCAATGCGGTGAACACAGTCTGAAGCATATATAATGTACCTAGGTCTGTATAGAAAGTTCACTAAAGTTATCACAAAACTAGACTTTAAGTGAAGCAATACGCCAGTTTTTGCCTTAAAAAGAAACTACAGGAGTCCGTCTCTACAGAGTATTTTTAATAAAAGCAATTCAACACAGCAGGAAACATGCCCTTCTCAAAAACTTTATTAAAAGTGTTGCTGACAGTAATTAAAATGTGCATATCTTAAATCTGATATCATATCTTTGTCCTGTTTTCTATTACATGGAGTATTTTAATTATTTTCAAATAACTGCATTTAGAATTTATTTTAATTTTAAACAGTGCTTTAACCTCCTAGGACCTGGCGTCCACATATGTGGACATCACATTTTGGGTTATTTAGATCAAAATACTCAATTTTACACTACAAGGGCCTTACTCCACTTACGAGGACATTTTACTGCCACTGTTCTATCGAAATTTTAAACAAATATCCTTATATAGGGCTCTCATTTTTCTCAGAAACAAAAATAAGGTTAAAAAAAAATCTGGTAATTCTTTGTTTTTACATTCATCGGGTGCCAATATGCCCAAATATCAAAGAGAAATTAAAAATGCATGCTTTGGGAGAGTTTGGGTCTTAGGAGGTTAAAGAAGTTGCATTATGTGCTCTCTTATGTTTGGAATTTTTTCAGTTTAGTTTTCTATTACTCATTGAACTTGCAGAAACACTGAAAACTGGGGAAGTTTAGAGCCAGAATTACAGTCACAATGTCCAGTATCATCCGAAAGTTTTGAGCTGCCCTTCGCCTTCTTATAGTTTCTAGGAAAGTGTGACATTGGTGCAGCAATTTGTTTAAAATGTGCAAACATTTTTTAATAAATAGCTAATAGCAAAGGCCCTAATAACAGAATTTAAAATATCTGTTATGTATAGACACAACACTGGCTCATCTCTTGAGTTTGGTGACCTTTTCATGCTTGAATGATTCAGAGGTCTGTGTTAAGTGGCTAAACAAAAGAGAGAAAAAACATTCCTCTGAAAATCGACAGAGACAATGAATAAGCGAACAATGTCCTAAACAAAAACTTTGAAAGACCTTCAAAAAAAACCTGGAGAACTATTGCTCAAGTCCACTTTAAAAAATTACAAAAAAATATGGCTCCCTTACAGCAAAAACATAAAGAAATGATCACTGGCTCAAGACATACAACATTACCATATAATTATTCAACTTTGACACTGACTATTACTTGTCCTTATACTAAAGAACACTTTATTTAACAATAGATTTGACATTGAGTTAGAAATGTGGCATATTTAAAAAAAAAAAGCAAAAACCTTTTGCCTTAAAGTGATGAATTAGCTTTTTTTTTCCATTCTGTAGGAACATTTTCCTGACATGCAATAGGCCAACTTATCTTCTTGAAGATAAAGGTCACAGCAAATCAATACAAAGCTACTCTGAGTGATCACCTTAGTGCTGGGATGAAACAGCTCTAAAATTTGTGCAGTCATGCATCAACTTTTCATTTAAATCTGTCGTTTCAAGAAGAGGCAATTTCTTCTTGGCAAGATGAGTGACAAAACTTTTAAGGAAACACAACTTGATAACATCTAACCAAGTCAAGAACACTCTGAAAGAAGTAGGCGTACCATTGTCAAGGCCTACAAACACAAGGTGGAAACCGCTGGGTTGGTTTCTTTTGGGGGTTTTTTTTGTGTCCTGTTTGGATCTTTAGCCATCAGAATTGTTGTCTTAAGGCCAAGAAAGATGCCAAGCGGATTTATTTTACCAAGTGGATCATCATGGCCTTGCCATATTGGTCCATTTGATTGACCTTTATTATAATTATGAATTTATTTTATTTTCAGTTGCTACAAACGGGACAGACATGACTGGGGGATAGGACAGGGAGAAAGAATGAAAGAAAGAGAGGGAGAGAAAGAAAACCAAAGGGGAGAAGAGACGGTGAGAAGGGGAAGAAAGAAAAAAAACCCAAAAAAAACCCCACCTGGGTCACCTGTATGGAGAAAAAAAACAGAAGAGAAAGCAAACAACAAAGAGCAACATAATAAAAAAAACGGCACCATCACAATAAACTAGCTAGCAGTAGATATCAGTAGATACTAAATAATAAACGATATTGTGCAGCACGCAAGATAGACAGCGCACAATGTGCTTTGAGGCAGCAGCCAAGAAAGCTGTAGTCCGCCTCTGTGAATACCCGTGTGTACACCTGTGTGCATACCTGTGTGGATCAGCATGCCAAAGGTTTCTCCATGTAACGATCTGCTAGGGAGTGTGGGGAGCCACAGCCCCGTCCTCCAGGGTATGAAGCAGGTATGGAGGAGATCAAAACTCCAGACATCCAGAGGCCCCCAGAACACAAGAGACCAAGGAAGACCAACAGAGGGGCAGCCGCGCCACTGTCCCAGTAAGAGCTGAGGAGAGTCCCAGATGAGGGCTCACCGAGGAGCAGAAGCCAGGGGGAGTTGCAGTGACGCGCCCGTGAGCTCCGCCGGCAGCCAGCCGTGCCTGAGTGACCGAGACCCCACCTCCGAAGTGGCCCGAGCGAGCCCCAGGCTCCAGGCCGCCAAGGAGGGAGCCGGTGTGCGACCAGTACAAATCCGGACAGCTGACCCGAACATTTAACTATCTACATTTATTTCTAAGGGTAAAATCTGATACCATGTGGTCTAAGGAGCTTGGGAAGAAAAGCGTCTGGACTTCTTTAAGTTGCTTGAAGACGTTTCACCTCTCATCCGAGAAGCTTCTTCAGTTCTGAAGGTGAAACGTCAGAAGTCCAGACGCTTTTCTTTCCAAACTCCTTAGACTACGATGACCTGGATGACTGAGAACCTTCACAGACTGATACCGTGTGCAGCACCTATAAACCCAACGCATTACAAGGCATCAGAGAAATTTCTATATCTGAAATGTTTCTCTGCAGACACTCAGCAGCGATCTCAGGAAGTCACATCGACAAGTGTGAACGTGGATGGGATGCTTAGTGTTAATATACAAATGCTTTACCACGTAAATGTATAATGAACACCTCTTTTATCTACTTAACGTCATACAAGCTGGACGCGCTACTCACTTTCTTGTTTGTACTATAGCCATATCTGTTTTCGTTGCGGAAACCGCATGTCTACAAAACACTCACACGAAACAGAATTTCTTCTATATGAATTAATTTACAGACGAAATTAATGTTACCTGGGGGCTTTTTGGCAGGAACAAGTTGCACTTCACTCGAGGGCGCAGCCATCTTTCTTTTCCTCCAAAACACACACACACACACACACGTGTGAGGAACAGAAAGGCGAAACCAATCGATTACAGAGAACAATGAGGAGAAGCGGAGCACCGATGCAACCGATTTAGCTGATCGGGACAAGAAGACAGGGTGACCAGACTTAAATGACCTGAAAACTTGTGTATAAAACTTTTCTATACTGCAGGTTAAACAGCAATAGCAAAGAGTAAGAGCCAATACTCGGAGTGGGAATAAAATCTAATGAAATAGAACTAATGTTATGGTCTATAACCTATTTCATAATAATAATAATAATAATAATAATAATAATAATAATAATAATAATAATAATAATAATAATAATAATACAATAGAAGAAAATATACAATAGAAAATATAAATAGATCATATAGATATAATATAAATAAATAGAAAATAAATACAAGGCGCAAAAAATACTCA
>NW_005187492.1:1621833-1631738 GCF_000239375.1 Pundamilia nyererei
CCTTATTGTTGTCAATGTCTACGCATGGGACAGTGTGAAACGTAATTTCAATTCCTTTGTATGGCAAGTACATTTGAAGAAATTGACAAATAAAACTATTCTATTCTATAATCTGTGAGTACTTCGTGCACGTGTGTGTATATGTGTGTGCGTGAGAGTGAGAGAGGGGGGGGATCGGTCTGTTATCTATAATATATACAGTTGGGTGGATGAATTTCTTTAGCAAATGAGTTTCTTTTATAGCACATCACCTGGTTTTCCTGACATTTTGTATGCTGATTAAGATTATTGTCGGAGATTGAAGTTTTTGTTGTTGTTTTGGGTTTTTTTCTGTCCTTATGTCATTTCATATGTTTTACGAAGCCCGCTGGTGTCAGGGAGCAGTGTGTCTGACAGGGGCAGAGGCACTGAGAGCGATGGAGCAGTGTGCTGCCCGGTGGAGGGAGGCTGAGGCGGTAACATACTTCTCCCTCCTTGAGCGCATCAGCAAGCCCTGAACCATAGGTAGAAAGCAGAGAGAGAGAGGGAGGGAGAGAGAGATATTCACAGACAAGATCACAGAAATGTAATAATTACGAGGGGAGAGCGGAAAAGTGGGGGATTTTAAGAAAAGCGACGCCATCAAAGTCTACACTATTAAGGAGGATTTGAAGAGTCTACGTTTATAGGCTAATCCGACATCAGAGGCGAAATGTGAATCCAAATAACTTATGTTAATTAGAGATTTTAAATATGGTGAGATTTGAACGGCACCGAAGCACCGAGAGAAGAATTTGAGATTGGCCACTTGAATTGAAATATCTGTGGGGGGGTTTTTTAATCGGAGTCTTCCTGTGATCACCGTCGACTTGCCCCCCAGAACTGATTTGAAGCTTGCACGGTGATTCGGGTTTGAAAGGAGTTGGCTGTAAGGGGCTGTGTCGGACTGTACTGAGCGTTTGCGGTCATCACTCACATTGGAGTTAACATTATTTCGGACAGAGGGGGGACGCTTTTAGTTGGTCTGCTTTCCCGGTGATTTCTGCCTCATTTCCAGATCTGCCAGACTTTATGAAAAAGAAAACTGTTGTTTGTTAATATTTATCAATCCCGCGGCAGCCATCCTGCAACTACAACTCAATACAGTGGATCGCAAGAAAATCCAGAGGAGTGACAGCTAACACTCGCACGACGAGCCACGAAAGCTGTGGATCAACTTCAAAACTAAAAGGCACAAGTTCCAAGTCTGGAATATAAGAATAGATGATTCTCAGAGGACATAAGACGAAAAACACCTAGGCCTGCAAAAATGTTCAAAAGGGGTGAGTAAGTCTCAACTTTTGCCCCCCAAAATTAAGTCGTATTTTAACCACGACGAAGTCTGCTTTGTCGTAATGCCCCACGGTACGTGGATCTACAGCGTGCACTTTTTAGCGTTATGAAACAGATGTTTAAATATGACACAATCATAATGCACCACACTGCCCCGCAGATGTATTATTACAGCCGATGCGCCATTCTAAGCGCATCTTTAATTTGCAAAACACGCACTGAAGGTTTCTGGCAATGAAATATTCATCTGTGTAAGGATACACGGGGACGAGTGTGTGATATTAATACAGCTGATGCCGCACTGCAGTTTATGAGTTGTACCCGGGTCACAGGGCTATCTCTCCGAGCACTTCCCCCGGTTGAAGGATTATTATTTTGCTCTGTGTCAGTACATTTAGATGTGATGGATCAAATCGTAGTTCACAAGGTTATTCTCCGCTGGCTACACACTATATGAGCACTCAAGACCTTTGGCACTTAATATAAAAAGGAAGAGCTCCTAAAACTTTTAATATCGAGATCCCCCGGTAGATAGCTATCGTGCACTCTTGCTTTGTCCCTATCTTTGCTCCAAGGAATGGTTTCTTTCATTCAATGCTTCAACTGACCAATCAGCTGTATAGCTGTCTGCACTAGATGTGTAACAGTAGGGAGACTAAAACCTCTAATGAGAATGGATTAGAGCACTATGCTCCCACTGTGCTTTTATTGAGGGAGTGGAATAGTGAAATTAAACTGTTTCTCATTTTGCTGTGGCCCCTGGAGACCCTTTAGGGACCCCTGGAGACCTCTAGTCTCCACTTTTCCAGCCACTGCATTAGGATTTACTTTTCTCTGACTTTGCCATGGCATACAGCAAATGGCTTGTGTTGTATTTTTAGCTATTTGTTCTGTCTTGTGATAAACTGTCTGTTTAGAGGGTTTGTTTCTGTCATGTTCCTCCAGGGCAGAGAAAAACAACATGTTTTTTTAGCTGTCATCAGATCGATTATTGCTGTTCCAGCAGTTGAGATGAAACACGCTGTGTTTATAGCTGCTTATAGCTCTGAGAAGAGGTTTAATGTCTAAGCTTGTATCCTGACAGTTTCTCATAACTGATGTGGCTACACACGAAATAGACAGTTCATTCACAGCTTTTATGAGAAGTGTTACAGCTGGATATCTGGGAGAACTGGCGTGAGTCATGATGTAGGTTCTACAAGAAGCTCTTTTCCAGAAGAGAGTTTAACACATGCTCAAATATGTCTCTCTCTGTTCTAACTAACAAGCACGCTGGTAAGTGCCGAAGTGATAACATGTAATTATAACGAGCAGATTCTCAACGAGAAGATTCCCCAGAGCACGCATTCATTTTTTTTTTCTTTCAGTGTATATAGCAAGGGTTAAATTAAGAACTGAACTGTACAGAGGTGATTGGCCTCTGAGGATTTGGTACTCATCCTACATTGTCACTTGTGAATCAGCTGTCCAGCCACTGCACAGTGGCGGACAGAAAATCACTTAATTCAAAACAAATGACTTGCCAACACGTCTGGGTCTACAATAGTGAAGCAGAGATGCGTCAGCTTTGGCAGGAACACTGCAGAAGTTCTGTGGTGAATTTGAATTTTTTAACCTAAAATAACACATTCCAGGGAGCCTGTCTGATGCACCGGGCACAGCATTTACTGTTAGACACCCACCATTCACATACACATAGAAGGAAAACATCTTAGCTGACCCATGTTGAGAGCACACCTCAGGATGACTCCATATTGTAGTTTGCTGTGGCTAATTACCATCTTAATGGAATGGGCACTTAGAATTTACAATGTTGATCTCATAAGCTTCAGGCAATGATTTTGTACAGGTTGTTTATTGTTGCAGTGAGGTAATATTTGTTTGGCTGTGCCCATACAAACAACAAACATGTCTGAAAATGTGCAGGTGTTATAGTGTATATTCAACTGAGACAACACGGTCCACATATCTTTGTTTGACTGATGTTTATGATTCTGCTTTGTGTCTTTTCTGTGACTTCGAACAACTTAGAGCAGCTATGAGGTTGAGTCTGTATCTGGGTTCAGTACGTGTCTGCTTTTACGTAGCCATGCAATACATGTCACTCCATCTCTGTCTTGACTCTTCTGTCTTTCTCACTTGCACCGTCTTTCTTTTTCTTAAAACCAGTCAGCCATAGAGTGGACACAAGGGATGATCTGTCAGAACAGCTCTGAGATGGAAAGGACAAGATGTCCACTGAATATACCATGCCGCGGCATGCTGTAATTGCTGCTACATGTTATTCAGGATTATTGGAAGAGGCTCAGCTTAGGCTTTTTGAACTTGGGCATATAACAAATGATCCATGCAGACAGGCATAGAAAGGCATGCAACTTATGTACTTGCTGACTCACTTGCGGAATTATTTAAAAAAAAAAAAATCTACTCGCTGTAAAAGATAAAGATGCACATACCCTTGTCCTTTCATAATTACACAGATAGATTTGTTTATGCTGCTTTAACCCATTCATGATGCAGACCTGTATTTCATAGATTATTTCACTTCAGTAAGCAGCCATAAGTTTCTGCTCATTTTGAAGTAGTATAAAAATCAATTTTCAATGGCTTGAACATTGTTGAGAATATCACAGGCAACATGAAATCACCTTTATTAATTAATCACGCACGTTAATTTTGCACTGTCATGCTATTTCACACAGGGAACTAGATGGATGTGTTTTTTTCTTTTTCTTTTTTAAACTGGTTATCTATGGCCAGGAAACATAAACAAAAAGGCTCTGTTAACCCCCAGTGCTTGAAAGACAAAATTCAAATAGCAACAAGAATGCATTATCACATGACAGGTTTGATGCTTTAGAGCATGAATTCTGCAAAACTCTGCCTGCATATGAACAGGGAGAGATCAGTGCAGGCAATATGTATGGATAAATAAGATATTGACATACTTCCCATTTTATTATGGAAAAAAAATGAAAGCAGTCTTTTAAATGCAAAAGAAAAGGGTGTCTCATTCACTTTCAGCATGCACTGATAATGCAAAACATAAGCGGGGCAACCGTGGCTCAGGGGGTTGGGAAGTGTATCTGTAACCGGAAGGTTGCCGGTTCGATTCCCGGGTTCTCTGTCCTGGTCATTGTGTCCTTGGGCAAGACACTTTACCCTACCGCCTACTGGTGTTGGCCAGAGGGGCCGATGGTGCGATATGGTAGCCTCACTTCTGTCAGTCTGCCCCAGGGCAGCTGTGGCTACAACTGTAGCTTGCCTCCACCAGTGTGTGAAAGCGAGAGTGAATGAATAGTGGCATTGTAAAGCGCTTTGGGTGCCTTGAAAAGCGCTATGTAAATCCAATCCCTCATTATTATAAGCGTATATAACTTAAAACAGAGCTTGTTTATAGTTTCTAGGAGTAGCTCTTCATCCTGTACTGAAAAGAGCCACCTACAAACTTTGTCGTGCTTTGAAAACTGCTATGCTTTGGCTGTAATGAAGAAGAAAAACATGCAAAATCACTGATAAATATGATCACTGTAATAAGTCTGAGGCAGCAGTCATTTACCAAAAACGTATTAGAGAAACACAGAAAACACAGAAAAAATGTCTTCAAAATCTCCTACTTATGTGTTTACACAGAACACCAATCCCCTCCAGACACCTCCCATTAGATTGCTTCCACCATTATTCCCATTTAGTATTGCACAAGTTTCCACAAAGTGACATCCTTTTCCCATTAAAATATTCCCAGAGCAACGTTTGCTTCCCCGAAAGCTTCGTAATTTGCACAAGGAGTTGTTTTTCAGAGCAAAACACTCGAGTCAGCATGTACTTGGTTCAGCTTGTCGTTTGGACAGGTTTAACACATCTGATCTTTTCCTGCTGTTCACCTACTACATTTTGTTGCATCTGTCTCTCGCATAGTTTAGCCCAGCACACATAATAGCAAACTGCATGAGGAATGGATTATGTGTTTCCTTGGAAATTCTATAGCATAAGCAGCACAAGTTTTACCTCACTGATACCTTATCTTTACGCTAATAATTCATGACCATATATTCATGTTCTAAATCTAAAACAGGATTTTCACTGTCTCCCGAAAACAGCTCTACATGTGTGCACAAAAACACTTGCAAACACTGAAAGTATGGTAAGGTTTCCTTTTTTGTGTCAGGCTTTCAAGATAAGACTACTTAGGAAATGCATTTGCACTGACTTCATTTAACATGATGAGCTTCTTTTTAAAAAAAATAGAATTTAGCTCAAAAAGAACAAAGGGAACTGGAAGAACACCACAGTGCATGGAGGCTTTACGCTGGTGAGGACATGCATTCACATCAGCAATTATATGAATAGTAATTAAATGAACATTTGAACATGGTAAACTCATAATTGAAAACAACAACAGCACAGTGTCCTCTTTAATCTCCCAACTACAGTGATTGACAATATATAGAGGGATAATTGCTTTTTTGATATGCTGTAGCATTTAGTAATCATATTTGGAAAATCAGCTGCAACTACAAGCACCGACTTTAAAGTAGCACATGGCTCATGTTATTTTCAGCTCTACCTAGCTGGGCTGGAGGATTTGCTATTAATGATTGCAGCACAATGAATATAGTGTAAGGGGAACACCTGTGGCCTCCGCTCTTTAGCTTTCCAGCTCTGCTCACTTATGCAGGTTGTATCTTGTGGACCTGTGTCAGTGGAATCAGAAATGCTCTTTAGCCACAGCTCCAATAATGCCCTCCACAATATCAAATAACCACAGATGTCAAGGGGCTACTCTTTTTTTTCTTTTGGCAGGAATTTTTTTTAACCAGAGCCTGGTATGACTCATAGACATCAAGTGCTATGCTGTTGATCATAAAGCAAAACATTAAAGGAAAAAGATGTCTTCTTGGCTTTTCCTGAATAAGAAACATGGGTTGTGCCCTTATCCATCACAAGTGATTTGAAATGTTTGCTCAGAAATGCCCATCCGTCATTGCTGCAAAAATGCAACCATCCTCAAGACTCAAAGATAGTTGAGAATAGATTCCTTGCTCACATTATCACCTTCCTAATCCGCTCACAGTGTCAGCCTTTTGCTATCACTCCTTGTCAGCTCTGCATTGTTGTACTTTTCAGCATGACTTGTGTTTCTGCGCGGGTGTGAGGCAGTGCGGACTGATGTCTGAGGGTTTGGAGGAGAGCAGGTTTGAGAGAAGTGAAGAGGATAATGTAGAGAGGAGCAAAAATATAAACCTCAAACTGATCCTCTAAGTCTTTTCTAAGCTGCCTGAAAAATAGAAAGCAAATCTGAGCGGAGGACGACATTTCTGGTTCTCTCTGACAGTTGTTTAAGGGTGTAAATTTTAAGACCTTCTACACATCTGTTTAAACTCGCAGGGTAATCAAAACATGAAGTAGATGCGTGAAAATGAAATAAACCGAGAGCAACTTATTTTTGTGCCGTTTTGCATAAGCTTTGGTGCACGCTATGAAGGCAACGAAGAAAAAAAATCAATAAAATGGCCCATTGGTAGTCTTAAGACCTATTCTAGAAAACACAGAGTCTAGGGTAATTGACAGAGGAACATTACCAATTATTGGATAACTGAGTCACATTTATTATCCTGCCACAGTGCACCTCTGCATTCCAAATATCTGATTTAGCCAAAGGAGACTGCTCAAACCCAAAAGCCATTTATTTAGTGCCCAATACTCAGGAGTGCTTCCAAAAAAAGAGTCTGGCACGTGACATCTAACAGAAGATGGCAAATAATTAACAACTGTTTATGTGTGTGTGTGTGTAGGTGCTGTGCCTGTTAAAGAATACAGCACTCGCTGGTGTGCATGACACTTCTTTGCTATGAATTGTTGTTGTTGTTTTTTTTTTTCTGGGAGCCATTTCACACTTCCCTGTCAACCATTTCACATTGAATTAGGTCATGAGGGCTCTGAGTTCAGAAGTGGATGCTGTGCTCTTACGCAGCTGAGAACTCTCTTATTAATGCGGTCTGAAGCGACATCTGAACGATTAACTCCGCGCAACATTTTGAATATGAGTCAAAATTACAGAGTGTGCAAAAAAAGTCTGTCCATCTCTGTTTGCCCTTTAAAAAGTCACCTGATTCTTGTGTGAACGCCATTTCCTCACTCTTTGTGGTGGAAATGAGATGCAAGGTTGGTCATTAGCGGATGATAATGAGGTGAAAGAGACAAACAACCTAAGCCCTGTTGGTTTTTCTAATATTAATAATTAATTTGTGATTAAGTGGCTAATTGGAGTTTAAAGGTCAATGTCGTCGAGAATGCCATGGATCTTCGAAGACAGGAGGGAGGTGGGGGAGAGACAGAGGGAGACAGTCCAAGAGACTGTTGACAGTAATCCCAGGTGCTCTCCTGTTACTGTGACAGCTCTCCCCCTTCCTGAGCTATCCTCCCCAGGCGACATTGCCTTTGTGTGCTGAGGACAGCAATTCAGTTACACCAGCACCTGGGCATCTGCCCTTTTGCCATTGAGAGTTAGCAAGTTCTCAAAATGGAGTGGCATATCATCAAGACACAGCAGAGGTTAACAAGAGGGGAGAGGGGGATGTCTATCGCACATGTTCGTTCTTCTTATCGGAAGGGGAACATATTTGTGTTTTGTGTGGTTGAGATTAGAAACTATACGTTGTAAATGGTCCATTAAGTGTTTGTAACATTGGCTTGTAGGTGAGCTCAGTATAATAAGCCTGTGGGGCGATCGTGGCTCAAGAGTTGGGAGTTTGCCTTGTAATCGGTTCAAGCCCCGGCTCTCGGTCGTTGTGTGCTTGGGCAAGACACTTCACCTGTTGTCTACTGGTGGTGGTCAGAGGGCCGGGTGGCGCCAGTGTCCGGCAGCCTCGCCTCTGTCACTGCGTCCCAGGGTGGCTGTAGCTACATTGTGGCTACAATGTAGTTTGCCATCACCAGTGTGTGAGTGTGTGTGTGAAAGGGTGGATGACTGGTTGTGTAAAGCGCTTTGGGGTCCTTAGGGACTAGTAAAGCGCTATACAAATAAAGGCCAATAAAGCTACCTTGAGCAGGTCCAGTCGGTTGCAGAGCTTCTTGTGTTACATAAAATAATCAAATTCCTGGCATTGATTTATCACGCTTATTATGCCTCAGATTATTCTCACACTCCATCCATATCACCGTCAGAACTCATTTGTTTCAAGGTGCTTGACGTAAATACAATGGCTAATTCAGTTTCCCGAGTATGCAGGTTTGAAGATGCTTCCACATAAAACTTCTGGCAACTAGGGAAAATTAAAACACTCGAAAGGGAATGAGATGAGGACAGTAACAACCGTCATCTTTTCATTTTTCTCCTCCTGCCTCCCGTCTCTGGCCCAGTAGCCATCTCCTGTAGATGTGGCCTGCTCATCGCTGGCATTAATGAGGCAGGTTACTGTCACAGTCACATCTGAGCTTAGTGCTTGTAATATCTGCCATGTCTGTGTTCTGGCTAATGTTATCTATGCTCGTAGGCCTGTCATGACTTTTAAGAACAGTCAGGGTTCAGGTAATTGCTGCAACGAATTAATTCAGGCCTGAAATGTGAATTCACACTGTGGCCTACAACTGCAGCATCACTTAAAGAACAGTCTCACGGTATCCAGTCACAGGATAATTTGGCTAATTATGGCTAATCTTGAAAGAAACTTAGCTTGAACCTTTATTTTGATTCACCTACTTTCAAAAATTGGTATATATTTGACTCTTATTTGAAAGCACCATTTTCTTTTATTAAATATTTCAAGAGTGAATTGATGTGATACAGCCTGGTACAAGATGTTGTCTCATATAATCGCTTGAGGGGGACAAGAGGATTTACTATAGAATCCAAAAAATAGTTGAATAGGGAAATGTGCGAGCATTATTTAAAAGGCAGGACTGAGAGACAGATGGAGTTGTAGTAATTACAGAATATAGGCCAAGGTCTTTTCTACAATCGCACATCTTTTTATATGCAAATCCCTGACAATTGTCTTAGAATGGTCTTAAATTCAGTCATTTACAGCAGCATAACCATGTTTTGACCTTATTAAGGCTCATAGAAAGGGGATAAGAAAGGATTGGAATTACCAGATTCAATTTACCCTCCATTTTTTTCATATCTGGCTAAATCTGAGTCAAAAATGTCCTACTGCTTTTGCAGCAACCTTACTCAAATTGAAATCTATTTCTGGTGCAGAAAGGACCTCTCTTATGCTCCCTCCTTATGTACTGGAGTCCTTGACATTTGTCGGCTTTCCTTCCCTAACAAACACTGTTCTTCTGAATTGGCCCTCACTCATAGAAATCACTGAAGCCAAAAAGTGCTTGCATCATAAACACTGGGCATCAAACTCACAATAGAGGAGCAAGGTGCCGTTTTGTGTGGCAGAGATAAGCGTTTTAATTATTCAAGTATTTGGTAAAGAGTATAGAGGACTAGCTAGATTTAAACGACACGCTGAGGTGGTTTGTGACACATAATGCATGCGGCGAATGCTTATACAGTGGGGCAAAAAAGTATTTAGTCAGCCACCGATTGTGCAAGTTCCCCCACTTAAAATGATGACAGAGGTCAGTAATTTGCACCA
>NW_005187492.1:1633279-1635158 GCF_000239375.1 Pundamilia nyererei
ACTGTACTTCAGGATGGGGGAGTTGAAAGAGTACGGAGGACTTGTGAAATTGGGAGCAGGTTGTTTTACATTCCAATCACCTTGATCCTGCTGGAATTCAGTTGTGCATTTTAATGAAGCAGTTTCCTTTGCACGTGGCACCGGATAAAATCCAGGTGCCTTTCTGTTTAAGATGAAACTGATTTGAAACAAGCTGCTCTTGAAACATCTCTTTGCTGACCATCATTTTGACACATCAAAGGGACAAATATCACAACATTGCGTTCTAAAAGCAAAGGCCATTTGTATAAAAACACTTTCAGATACGGATTTTTCTTTCTTTCTTTTTTTTTTTTTGCCTGGGCAGCGCAGAAGCATATTTTCTGTTGGGATTATAATGGTAAGCAAAAGGGGAAAGCTCAGAGCTGTTTTTATGAGGTTTCCACCCATCTGCTGTGGTTGGCAAGGGACCTTGAAGAGAAGGCTGCATCCTGCTTTGCCCGCAGTCAAAAAAAAGAGAAGAAGCAATAAAAAAAACTGTCAGGCTAATAGAAAGCCACTACCATGTATGCTGTGTCTTGTAGATGCTGCTTCCAGTCAAGGCCTCAATCACACACTGCTCAATTCGCATGGGAGACCCGGGAACACAGAGATGCCACAGTCTGACAGTGAATACTGCAACTGCTGTGCCCCAACACCCCAGTATAACATCACTGTCTAAGCTGTGTGTGCACTTCTGACAGCTCCAGCTCTTGCTAAAACTACAAATCACTTTATTCCCTTGAAGGCCAAGAACAGCCTATAGTTTGCCCTCAGCAATCATGCTAATATGTCCCCAGTCCGAATACACAGACACGCCTGACATTAACGTATTGTTTAGAAATAGAGTAAATATAGCAGATGTCATCTGCTGCCGGCTCTCCGATGAAACAATAAACAGAACACGCTGGTGGAAAACGGACTTTTTCTGTTGCTGAGCTGGGGTTACATATGATTTATGAACCGCCACTGCGGTAACAATTCTATGTAGGGGGGATTGATAGCGTTTGGTACTAAAACTCCTCGGGCTGGGACATTAACTTAGCAGATTTGTCCCTGTCTTCACAAGCAGAGCCTTGTCAATTATTTAAAAGAGCAAAACAACAGCACAGAAAAGACAGCACTTGGTGTGTGGAGCTCATTTACACATCTCTATTCCCAGAAGTCTGCTCATGCGTTTAGGCCATAATAATTTGGTCTTTCATCCCTATGTGTCTATCTGCTAATTCACACCATTTCCAATGTGGGTCCCTTCGTCCCTTAAAGACGAGGGCATCAAGGGAAAACAAAAAGGTAGTGAGGAGAAGGTAAGAAAAAAAAACTATTATTAAAGACTTGTTTAGTCGCTCACTTCACAGGAGCAGAAAGAGGCAGACAACTTCATTATAGTAAGTGAGCGATCCAGGGCCAAAGAGAGAAGGAGAGAAAGTGCAAAGACAGGCATTAAGGTCCGTCAGGGCTCTAATGGAAGAAGCAGGTTTTTTGTGTCACAGCTGCACTCTCCAATGACGGATGGAGAGGTTAACAGTCACTATGAGTTAGGTAGCCCGGTGCACAACATCCTCAGGAGCTACATGACAGACAAATCCCTCTTAAAGCCAGCCAAACTGACACTTTAGGTTTTAACCCATTGTGATAATAAACTGTAGCCAGGACACTTTGCCCCCCATGGCATCTGTTATGCAGCAAAACATGCATTGTTTTAACATTTCTGAGAAATGTCATGCATTGCCTTTAAGAGACCTCAAAATTTACCAAAGCAGTCGAAGGTAGGTGCTTATATCCACTGGTAATAAAGCAGATCTCTAACCAAATACATTCACAGGTTGTGTTGCTGTGGGAGAAACAGAAGTTAATAGAT
>NW_005187492.1:1635196-1644769 GCF_000239375.1 Pundamilia nyererei
GGGGGGATAGATGCTAAAATGTCTAGGGGATTTTGTGAGCCTAAGATGGTATCATTGAAATGAAAAAACAGTTGACCCCTAAAACTGATGCGCATTTCCATGGACCAGGGCACATCAGACTGTTCTACTGAAGACGTTTATTACAAACACATGCTTATATGCAACGCTAGAAGCCAGGTAATACACATTCAACCCCATGCACTAAAAAATGCACACTGCTCAAAGACATTGAGATACATGTGTTAAAGTCATATGTAGAATATGTTATAATGGAGCATTTTGATGAGGTGTGTGAAAACCTTTTTTAATTCCAGTCAAAAAATTTCACTTCAAACTTATTTATCTAAGCTCTATTGCCATTCATCTATCCATCCATGCATTTTGTGCCACTTATCCAGGTCCAAGTCATGGGGCAGCAGTCTAAGCAAGGATACCCAGACCACCTTCTCCCCAGCCGCCATCTTTCAGCTAGCCTTTAGATGTTCCAAAATCAGTTTGGGGAATAATTTCTCTTGGATGTTGTGGGCCTCCACCTGGTAGCACAGAAACCAGAAACACCTTACCTGCACAGGAGATGGAAAGGAGGTGTCCCAGCCAGATGCCCAGGTGTTTGTAGTAGTCTTTCCTCTGAGTTTATCAAATACATGCTGCTCTTATGGTATCACTAAAGCAGCAGAATAGGCACGAGTATGTTCAAAGTTGAGAGAGTTCAGCGTATTTACAACAGCAGCAGTAACTTCATTATTTATAACTATTATTAATTATTGCCAGCACAAAGTCAGACCGGATCAAGCCCTATAAAAGGGGATCAAAGGCAACTATTGGCTTTATTCTTTAGCGTGAAATGATTAAACTATAGGACAACCTTTTTGTTTATTTTAAATGTTTTTTTTAAATCAAATCTTCTGTTTTGCATATAGTTTTCTACACTTTTATGAAAACTAAGCACATGTCAAGAATTAGTATACAAATCAATTTAAAGCAAAAGAAGAGCCGTTGGAGCATCACCTACTATGGAAGCTTAGAAGCTGTGGATATTACCGTCAGGCAAGGTGTTTCATTTAATTCCGCTTTGGTTATTTTGAGTAAAAAAGTAAATTTTTAATACTCCACAATTTGATTTGCTTGATGCATTAAGAGACTTACAAAATGCATTGCCATCATGCATAAACCTCAGGTAGCATTGTAAGAGTGATACCCATAAACAAAGGCAAAATAACTCTTAGTTATTCGACTGGAAAATTAGATTTTGATTTCTTAGGGATCAAAGAACATAAAAAAAATTTCCTAATCATCTTAATAATCATTTTCCAATTTTTATTTTTCTACAAGTAAGTTTGCTGCTTTCACGTTTACAAGAAAAATAAGTTCATATTAAAGTGATAACTTGAGCAAATAAATAATATATAGAAAGCCACTGAAACTTTTTTAACTGCACTGGATGGATTGATTCATTTCAACCAAGTGAGTGTTGATTATTTGCTTCGTTGTATAAGAATAATAAGGACGTTATGGCACCTGAACTCTACTAATTTGTTTCTTTGATTAACCAGATGCTCACCTTTGCCATCCTCTGGATGTGACCAGAAAACAATGACAATGCTCTTTGTTTTTTATGATTCATTTTGAGACTTATCATAAGGATTTATACACACAATATTCGTAGCCAAAACAACTACTCTTAACAAGATTAAAAATGCTTTACATACCTTCAGCCCAGTTCTGTCGTTGCCTCTCTTCTTGCGGGCTCTTTCATTATTGCTTTTGTTGGCATACCCGATTTTTATGGCAGTCAACATAAGCTGGCACATCTAGTGTGTCCCTGTGTTTTTAGGCAGCTTTATTGTGCAGCTCTTTCTGCAGTTTGGCTTCTTTGGTATTCAGATTCATTCCCTGCAGAGAACTTTGCAGAGAATTATTAGTAAAAGTGGCATCCATTAAAAGAAAAATGATTTTCCTTATTTTTTATTGTTTTTCTTTTTTCTGCTTAATTAAACAGCACAGAAACAATGTGCTCTTTACAATAGTCATTTAATTTGTAGGGAAGTAAATAGTGACAAAAAAGCCTCTGAAAAGGGAGAAAGATTACCTTTCAGTAACCCCTCCCTTTTCTAGAAGGAGAGCACTCCATCAGACCTATGTTTATTTCCAAATTTCACACCTTGTTTATGATGTTAATATCATCCTTTTCCCAAAGTCTCCACGCAGGACTAGCAACATGATGTGGCAGTGAGAAGAAAGCGCACCCACATCCCAATCTGTCAGCGCCCCTCACAACAGGCCCTGCCACACACATGCACACACACAGCACTGCTTTGCATCTGTCTCTAAGAATGCATACATTTAGTTGGTTTCTCATCTGTGCATGGTGCCTCAGCTTATGAAACCATGAGATGATGGCGCTATTATCCTGTTGATCGGAACAGCTCTTGGCACTATGTGGGAGAAGTTGGGCGATCTGGCTGCAGGTGTACACGCACATGCACGCACATGCATATGTACGCTCTCTGTCTTGCGCTCTCTGTTGGAGTTTCACACTACTGTTGTTACATCCGTATATGTATGAGCCCTCTTCAGCTCTCTGCCTCCCACCTAGCAGGTGCAAGCACTTCTATAGAACTAAACAGCTCCAGTTTTTTTCTCTCTACGGACTATTCATCTACTTATCGTGAACCACGTAGTCATCCTGAAGGATGTGATATTATCACGCATGTGGGAAACCAAACAGTTTGTACTATCAAGTTTGTGTGTGTGTGAGTATTCACAATTGAAAGTATAACAGCACAACTTTTTTGTTTTTGTTCATGTTTTTGTTTTGCTGAAGACCCAAGAGCTGTAAAAAAAAAAGAAGAAAAAAAAAGGCGTGCTTTAAGTACAGTTGGTGGTATGGTGGTTAGTCCTGTTCCCTCACAGCAAGACGGTCCTGTGTTCAAATCCACTATCTGGCTGAGGTTTTCTCTTGTGGTGTTTGGAGTTCCCTCCAGGTACTCTGGCTTCCTCCCACCGTCCAAAGACTTGCACTTAGTGGTTAAATGCTGATTATAAATTGCCCATAGGTGCAAACAGCTGTCTCTTGCCAGCTGGAATAGGGATGGGTGGACTGTTTTAGTAAAGAATTAGTAGACAATACAACTAGAACATAATCCTTTAAAAAGGAAATATGTTACCTGAGATCATTTTGTTGTGGCAAGTTGTCCTTAGCGTTCTGCCTTGTGACTCTAGTTTGTGGTATTAAAGATACAGAAAACCTCTTAATAATGGAATTCTTGATTATTATAAGCTGAAATTCACTTGGTAGAAAAATGAGAGACATTCTAGAAGTCAAAGGCATTGAAAACCAAATAATCCAGATACCTAATGGCAGTCAGGGTGCCATTCCCTAGCCAGAAGAGGTCAGTGCATCCCTCAGTGGTAATGCCTTCCCAGACAATCATTGATCCACCACCAAAAACCAGTCATTCTGAACGATGTTACAGGCAGCATAACGTTCTCCACAGTTTCTCCAGAACTCTTCATGTCCATCAGATGCGCTCAGGGTGACCCTGCTCTGAACAGTGGGCCAGTGATAGGCCTGCCAATTTTGGTATTCTATGGCAAATGCCAATTGGGAACCACAGCGAAGGCCAGTGAGCATAGGGCCCATTACAAGACACTGGACGCTCAGGCCACCTGCATGAAGTCTATTTCTTATTGTTTTGTCAGAAACATTCAAACCTGTGGCCTGCTGGAGGTCATTTTGTAACTCTGGCAGTGCTCATCCTGTTGCTCCTTGCACAAAGGAGCAGATGCCTGCCCTGTTGATGGGTTAAGGACCTTTTACGGCCCTTTCCAGCTCTTCTAGAGTAACTGCCTGTTTCCTGGAATCTCCTCCATGCTCTTGATCTTGTGTCATCCTGGAGGAGTTGGATTTCCTGAGCAACCTCGGTAGGGTCCAGGTATCACTTTATGTTACTAGTAGTGACATTAACCGTAGCCAAATACAAAATTAATTTGAAAGTAGTAAGAAAAGATCAGGAGGGAAAACCATTCCTGTTTAGAGTCTCATCCTTGCCCCTGTAGTGCAGCTGTTGTCAACACTATTTTATTAACACCAAAGCATTAACAACACTCTCTGCTACTTAACTGACCAGATCAATGTCCCAGAGGTTTATTTGACTGGATGCTATACTCTGATTAAAAGGGTTCCTTTAATTTTTTACTTATTTGTTTGTTTTGGAGGGGGGTATATTTTAAGACCTTGTGATGAAATACAGACAGAACCCAAGTTATCCGACTGAAAATAACAAACCATGTTCTAGCGTCGTTTAAATGTTTTTTTTTTAACCCTGTGTCTGACATAAATCATAGCACATTTTTGTCAAACTGATTTCATAATTTACACTTCAGAAAACTTCATTCCATAATGAATGTTAGACTTTTTTATGAGTACAGCAGTTGTTGTAACTTAAGACAGAAGTAAGTAATGGACTTGTTCTATCCTTGTTTGTGCAAATTAGTCTCCTGTCTTGAGAAGCAACAAGTATGCAACATCTGTCTGGGTTGCTGATGATTCATTGCTCGGTCGGCTCCCTCGTTCTGCAGACAGCTCAGTCCTGCTGTGTGTATTCGCTCCCTCTTCTTTGGTTTATGATTAATAGGACACGTCTAAGAAGTGTGCTTGTGTGTTAGCATTTGTGTTTTTAGACTTGTGCTGGGCAAAGAAAGTGTTGTTCCCTGAAGAGTCTGTCGGAACATAAAGGCCATGACCTCTCAGCACCAGTTCTGTGACCCCTACATTTCAGCACGCTCAGCCCCTGCAGCCCTTTAAACACTCACAGATCCAGCTTATCTCCAGTCACAACAATAAACAAGGTATTGTTGAAAGAAGATAGAAGTATTAACAATGAGGCAGGCAAGGTGTTCTTCTTTTTCTTTTTTTTTTCTTGTCTGATCCTTGAGGAAAAGTGTTTTTTGTCTCATCCATCACCTCTTGCTGACTGCAAGAATTGCTGGCACTTTTTCATTCTGAATGCAGATACAAAGGAACAGACTAAACACGTAACAGAGGTCACGGAAATATATTTTGTCACCACCGCACAAACCACACAAACATTATTACAAAAAGCATCCAAAAATTTGCTTTCTTTCTTTTGATTCTAGTTGTTGTTGTCCGATACACAAAGAGATAGCCTTTAACGCGCCATTACAATCTTATCCAGACAGCCAGCCATCAAAAGACAGGACAGCAGACATACCAAGTGGTGGTATTTGAAACAGGACAGCATCAACACAAATGATCGGATCTCACCACAGCATTTCCTCTTTCCTTCTGGCAGGGATTGTGTGTGCCGCCTCAAAATGAATAATTAATGTAAATTGGAATTGTTAGCAAGAGTGGCAAAATCACAAGGGCTCTAACTAATTGGCAAATGTTTTTTCCACTCTCTACCTTCTTGCCAGTGGTAAGAAATTAAGAATACCGGGACGCAATGAGATGTTGTTTGGGCCAAGTTCGAGTGAAGTAGAGAAAAAAAAATTCAAATGGCCCAATTAATTCAACACAAACTTCATTTACAATTTGACTTTGTACTTAAAGGAAATTCGTGTCTGATAAATTTCTTGTTCAAATTGAAAGATTAAACCACATTAATTGTAAAAGTTCTCAATTATAGTTTGGTGGCAAAATGTGTCCTTAGGCACAAACATAACATAGTCCATCACCCACAAAGAAAATAAATGCATATTTATACACTGATCTATTTTTATTTGTAAAATGCAAAAATATAAACATTAATGAGCCAAGACCATATATACAGCTAAAAGATATTTCTATACTCTGACATAGTACTATAGCGTAACCATAAAGCAGTAATTTAGACATACTGCCCAGACTGCTAGTTTTCATACAGTGTTGGATTCTGTTTCTCCCTGTCATTTCTTTGGCTTCCTTGCTTGCTGCAGAATTTTTTCTCCTCTATTCATCCTGAATTATTAAAAGGTGTTGTGATTCCCAGTATGATTGTGAATCTGGGGCTGCAGCTCTCAACTGCGCAGTCACATTTGCTTGTTTTTCTCTCTCCTCACAGTGCTTTCCCCGTCTTTCCTCGTGCTTTCTCGCTTGGTTCACGAGCCAGAGCGTGATGATGCAGTCTCTACACCCCAAATCTCACCTTCAAGGGCAAAGGGGGAAGGGGGGGGGGGAATTTTAGATGATGAACACTCCGAAAGTCGTGTCAGCCCTCATCTACGGGGCAAGTGTTTTTCATCTGGATCTGTATTCAGGTCAGGGTGCTTTTCACAGGGTAGCGGAAAAGGAGGGAGGGATATTTTTCTTTCCCATCATGCACCAGCAGTAGGACCCAAATTGGCACAGGGGGTTGGACAGTTTCTCCAGGGATAAGCATGCTGTCTCTTGCCTGATTCCCTCTGAGGGAAATCTGCCAGGGATGTCCATTCACAGCAGCACACATGTCCGTTGTCTCCTCAAACCTAACCAAAGACCCAAGAGACCAACCCGTTCTTCCTCCCACAGCTGACCTGTCACCATAGCCAGTGACCCCGCCTCTTTTTCTTTCTGTTTTTTTATGCTCCTTCAGATTCCAGTTGCTGCCAGATTTGATGTGCCAGTGACTCTGGCACTGAGGAAAACCACAGTAGTTGCCCTGTGAAAAGGTTATGAAAACAGCTGCTGGCAAATGAAAGATTCATGCAGTGTTACCATATATTTGAGTATCCCTGCCTCATCCTCATCCTCTTCCTCTGTCTCATTCTCCTTCTCTCTTTCTGGATGATGCACAGATGACACACCAGTCAGTACAGCACTTGGGTCTGTGGCTCTTTTGTCTCTGATCTGTGGGAGAATATTAATGTAGTGTGTGCTGTCTGAGATGGATCAAACTATTCAGTAAAAAAGGAGGGATCTTTATCTGAGTCCACAAGCACTGGGTTGTAGGGATTTTAATGTGGCACAGCCTGGATGTACACTCTAATAGGACAGTGGAAAACATGAGAGGGATCCTTAGAGAGCAAGTTAGAGGAAGATATGGAGAGAGTTAGATATGGATGGCTAAAGGAGCTTTTTCTATTGCTGAAAACATTCCTAGCTAGTTGAGTTACTGAATTTGGAGCTTTTTTTTTTTCTTTCTTGCATTCAGTTCCTGGCTGTAGCTCAGGTAGTAGAGCTACCTGCTAATCGGAAGGTTGGTGGTTCAATGTTAGATAGAAAGCACTTATGTAGAAAGAGCACCGAAAATAAAGTGCTTGTGTGAATGAGGCAAGTTGTATAAAGCGCTTTGAGTGCTCAGAGTAGTAAAGCACTATATAAGAACCAGTCCATTTACCATCTGTGTTGCTCCCAGAGTACATGCATGCAACTCCTCAGAAAATGTTGCACTGTAACGAATGTTCACCATTTAATGAGCTCAAGATGTATCTGGGAAGAACATAGAATAGCAACATAAAACACAGACAGCTTTGTAATACTGTGTGAGACAACCATCTAAAGTAAACTAATTGCTTAATTAAAATACTCAGAAAGCCCATGAGTATTAGATTGCAAAGTTCTGTAACGCACCAAAATGATTATAATGTGCTATTCTGTAAGTCTGACATGAACTAGCACCCTCTTCAAACAGACACTTGATCTTCAATCTCATGCGGTTTTCTTCATACAAATCCTGCCTCGGTCCTTGGAAGTAAGATTTCTTTGACATCAGAAATATGATTTTTTGAAGAAAGCACAAAAACAACAAAAACAACTATTCCTCCAGCACGTTTTGTTTTGGTTTTTCTGTTGTTTTTTTGTAGACCACTGTCCCAAGCTGAGGTTTATGAAGGAGTAAAGATGGCACTCAGGAATAAAAAAAAAAAAGTGAAAATTAAAAGTTCACTGAAAAGAAATATTAATTAAAAATTACCAATTAAAAATTATATTGCCAAATGTAACTTTAATTCTTTATAGCATTGATAATAATTAGTAAACAAATCTATTACCTTGACCCATGTGATTAAATTCCATCCATCCATCCGAGATAAGATAGGGTCTCTAAGAAAAGAGTATGGATGGATTCAGTATGTTTCAGTACACAGTATGCATGCATGCTTTCAGCGCTCTAAAGGTCATAAGCATGGTTTCGGCCTTAAAAGAAGTAGTGCCAATTTAAAATATAAATCACATATGCTTGCTCAAGTGCTCAATATTAAAGATATTTTACAAAAACGAAGAGGGAATAAAGTTAACATTAAAGGCCGCGGGGATTATTAATAGTGGTTTAATGAGGCAGTAGGTAGATATTGTGGGACTATGTAGCCCAGAGTGCCTCAGAGTGGAGTCCTTTTTTCCAATCAATGTATGGTAATGAGTGAGAAACAGAGTTCGTCCAGCAGAAGGATTGGAAAATGAGTACAGGGTTACAGGTTGTTAGGGCTGCCACAATAAGGAATAGGCAACATAATGATAATGATTGTAAAAGACCACTGAAAGACTGAGTCTCCTTGTAGTATGCACCTGTGGTATTACTTATAATGAAGTAGCAGGGGACTGGGTGATAAAGTAAGACAAAGGATGGTGTTTTTAGCTGTGATATGTCATGAAACGTTTCATTCTTGTAGTGGGAATTGCCTGTGGCTTAACTATTTTGAGTGATAATCAACAGGCTTCTCAGACACAGCCATGCATTTACTGTAGTCTTTCATAGCGATATTAGATAGCATCTATTCTCGCTAGCTGCCAAAGGCATATTATTGTGAATACATTCAGCCTCTGCGCACATAATCACACCCCGGGAGGAGCAGAGGCTACCGAGATAAATCATCAGAGGACCAGCGAAATCAGAGCTCTGCAATGAAATCCAGTGGTCTCTCCTCCCCAGAGCGTGCCTCCAGGCCTGGATGTGTCCACACCGAGACAGTCTGTGATCAGCTTCAGTGCAGAGAAGACTATGTGGTGGTTGGAGTGGAGGCAATTTCAGATGGACATAGTATAAAAGTGGTGCAGGATAGAAAGGCAACATATGAAACCCTCAGGTTTTTGCGCTTAAAAATTTGTGCATCACTCTGCACTGTAGAAGCATTTAAAAACGATATCTTTCTTTTTTATGGGTATTATTCAAGCTTCTCTCCATTGATCTACACTGTCTTAAGTTAGCTCCCTCTTCTCTGCCTACCACCATTTCAACCGCCCCTCTCTTTTTATTTTGTCTCCCAGACTATCATCCACTGCACTTTTCAGAGTGGAGAAAACTCTTGTTTTGACAGCTATGATAGCTGACTAAATGTCATATGTCTGTTCGAAAAGGTTCTGTGTAACATTTGAATTTATTGCACTTAGTTTCATTCTTCCTCCTATGCTAGGTTTTTGTGTGTATAGGTCGGCTTAGTGTGTGTATTTTGGCTACCGTTTTGTGTGCTTGTCCCTTGTCTCATCGTGAATACATGAACAATAATTTGTATCTTTGCATGTTTGAAGCTCAATTACAAATGGGTTCTTGTTTAGAAAGATGAATGGGGACTCTGTGATTTCTGCCTGCAGTGTTGCTGCACCCATTTTTGCTGTTTATTCACGAGTAAGTGTAACCTTCCCTACAAAATAAATCA
>NW_005187492.1:1645404-1646908 GCF_000239375.1 Pundamilia nyererei
AAAGGGGATTGAATGGGTTTTCAAATACAATTTGGCAAAGCACTATTTTCACCCACATTTAGACACAGTATAAAAGCGAGTCCCTTTGGAGTATAAGTGGCTCCCACAATGCAATATAAGCAAAGCCAAACACATTTTATCAGTATCATCGGAGAACTTTACATTGCCCGTTCCCTGTAGAACTCCTCTGTCTATGTTACTCGCAGATAGTTGGAAGAATTCATAGAGGTGCCATCATATTATCACTGTGCAAAAACACTTTGAATCTATTTTTGAATCTGGCAGAACCTCCTGTGTTTAAAGTGTGCCTCTTCACAAAACAGATAAAAAGAGAGATGCTGCAAAAGCAGATGATAGGTAACATTTCTCCAGAGAGGGAAATCAAGCATAACCGTCATTTTCAGTCCTGCACTGGGTAGGGATATTAAAAACTTTTAGCTCTGTGAGATGAGTTGGGACTCTTTTGTGACTGGAATGCACAGTTGACTGGCACAAGAATAAATCTATTAGATATTTTTCCCTGACTCACTAACGGTCAAAGTTGAATCAGCATTTTTGTGTTTTACTTTGACAAAAGTGGTTAATTATAGTTCTTAACGTTCTCCCTGAATTTAGAGTTTGACCCAACTAATCACAACGTAACACTCGGGGGCTGTGCGGCGCAAAATGGAGAAGGAAGCAGGGATGTGTCACCCAAAACTGTGGATGGAGTGTGAGAGACACTAGAATAATGTGGCCTGATGCTGCAGCCTCCTCAAATGGCCTGGTCAGTTGTCTCTACTGTGATATATGTGAGATCAAGTGCCCCCTCACAGCTGATAATATGACACTGGAGGACTACACAGGAACAAGAAGGAAGTCTGATGAAGAAAGGACGAAACTCTTATGCTGGTGTGTTACCATGACAACAACCATCAAGTGCGCTGTCAGTTGCATATGTGCAAGGTAAACTACAGTAACTTAACAATTTTGTCTCTTCAAATTGTGTATCTGACTCACACAAGGCAGCAAGTTATGCGATCAGGTTGCTAGAGCATTATAATTTCCCTAAAGTCTCCTACGGCAAACCTCAGACAACCCCAAAATAAACAAATGAGGACTCGAACACAACTGGAGCTTGCTAAAAACATTTGATTTCATGATATAAGTGGATTATTTTATTGCTCTGTGTCTAAAGAGCTTCTGTGAGCTATGTTTTGTGTTTAGCTAAAGCTTGAACACATATTAATGAATTATTCGCATTACACAACAATGCAAGTTGCACACTCTTTTACCTTAAGTTACAGAATAATAAAGTTAGCCTACTGGTTCTGTTTCCCACCCTACATCAGGTTTTAGACACATTTCGTAACTCAGGAAAAATGTTCACACTACACAAACCCAACAGAGTTGTTGAGTTGTTTTCCTCTTCAGTGGAGGAAGAACTTGACCTTCTGTCTGTTCTACCAAAGCTGCTGAAGAGATCTTACAATACTCTAAGGAGCTTGGAAAGAAAAGCGTCTGG
>NW_005187492.1:1648243-1654975 GCF_000239375.1 Pundamilia nyererei
GTGGTAAGCTTTTCTTTGGCTGTCACTTCTTCACCCTGACCTGTCTTATTTGGCTCAGCAGAACTAAAATATAAATCCTGCTGCTTTTACACACTCACTCACATAACGCTCAGCGATTCTCTGCGCGATCAACCTCTCACATGTTTAAGCTTGCTGCGGGAAATTTCACTTGTCATGTTTGCATAGTAAGTTAACGACTGATAAGACGATGTCAGAGGAATTGGTGCGCAAATTATCATCACTCACCAATCAGTGCTGTCGCTCTCTATACACAGTTCGCGCGATTGCAAAGTGAAAGCAAAAAACAAGCGCAAATTCAAATGCGATTTCAATATGTCACATATTGACAGTGGCTCACCGATGACAATGACATAATTACCCAGCTACATTTCCGAAAGAATGCAAAAGCATTGACATATTTTTCCTTCCTATGATAGCCCGACGGGCAGGGCAGATAGATTTTGGTAGCCCGACTGGAAAAATCGCTAGCCCCGGGACGTCGGGCTAGCG
Source organism: Pundamilia nyererei (assembly GCF_000239375.1). NCBI lineage: Eukaryota > Metazoa > Chordata > Actinopteri > Cichliformes > Cichlidae > Pundamilia > Pundamilia nyererei. The sequence continues at coordinate 1,648,754 of NW_005187492.1, forward strand.
ATTTTGCGAGCCCTGCGGTGGGTTACTCCCACAGAGCTTAAATCTGGGACTCTCCACCATTTGACCTTAGAACTGAAGAAGCTTCTTGGATGAGAGGTGAAACCTCTTCAAGCAACGAAGTCCAAACGCTTTTCTTTCCAAGCTCCTTAGACTACGATGACCTGGATGACTGAGAACCTTCACAGACATCTTACCATACTGTAGCAGCAACCCCACTTGAGATGTGGTTGTCTGCTTCCTCTCTGTTTAATTTGAATTGCATTGTTCACGGTCTGAACTTGTCTGTTGATCCTGCTTTAATTTTACAATTTCTGTAGCCAACAATGAAAAAAAAATATTGAAAAGTTTGCAACGAAAAATTGAAATGTTTTCCTGCCAGCTGAAATGGTTTAATGGTTGACCCTGATGAGCGATTCGCTCTGTTGGATGTGACGGACCAGATGGCATATGTGGTGGCCTAGTCTTTGTCTGGCTGTAACGCCACAGGAGGTAATGTTTGGAGGATACCAGGAAGGAGAAAAAGGGTAGTGTCCATATTCAGGCATTGTGGAGATGAAACTTTCCAGCTGTGTTAAATAGACAGACAGGGATTTATTAAAAGGAAGAGTGGTAGGCAGCTGAGACAAGCAAGACAAAAAATGTCTCTTTGTCTTTGTCAATTTTCTTTTTACTTTTAAGTACAATCTCAGGGTCATTTTAACAAGATAAAAACAGACATAAAGATTGTAAGTGGTCATATCTATGTATAGTACAACTAAAGAATATCCTTAAGGGACATAGTTATAGATTTTCTGTGTAGAAGTTAAGATGGATGCAGCAGCTAAGAGGTGGATATAGCCACTGTACTGTACCTGCAGTGGAGTGGAGTGCTTTAATATACCATAATTTAACACAATTACCAAAACAGTTGCTACTAGTATGTTGACTTTTACTAAAAATAACTGATAAAAGAGCCTAACGGTAGATCTTATTTTCTCTAAGGAGCATTAGTTGATTACCTTTAAGCAGGTATTTTTAAAGAGTCTTACAAGGCAAAATAAATTTAAAACAGCAGGAAGCAGAGCAGGCAGAGTTAAAGGCAGTGACATCTCTCTATAAAGTGTCTTCATAAAGCATTTTCCTGTAATTATCTTCTGTCACGGTCTTTGCATTTAATGGAACCAAGCAACAACAACCTCCCCCCAACCCCACCCCACCCACCCACTGCTTGTAGCCTATTATTCTGCTGTGAAGTTGTACAGTGTGTGCAAGGATATAGAAAATCAGTATTTCATGAATTAGAGGGCAGCCTATCGACTATCTAAAGTAGGAGAGACGCTGCAGAGACACAATGTTGCTTGTCAAAGTTTAATCAGACTGAACTGAAGCGAGTCAGCAGCTCATAAGCATATCTGTCACCTATTTACGTTAAAATATATTGGAACAGATTTAAGCCTGACCACCTGAATTGCGGTGTAAACACGCTCTGCAGTGCTCTTTAAGAGCAACTTTATTTTTGGTGTCGTTAAATATATAATAATATATTATAATTAGTTATTTGCAGACTGCGTGGCACTTCAGTTCGTTACTGATACTGGGTGAGTACGTAATGAAGATGTGCTAAAAGACTAAATTAAAGAGTGGTGCTTTTTCTGTTGTCTAATCACTCCTTGCTTGTGTGTGAATGCACATCAAACACTGCCTTTTATTCTCTACATCCTCTCCTCCCATCTTGATTCACTCCTTCCTTTTCAACATGACAGCAAAGAAACAACAAGCGATTTTACCGAGCAAACCCTAAACCTGTTTACCCCTCAGTCCTCCAGGGCACTCCTACAGAGACTACAAAATTTCTGCTGATATATAGTTAGCATCCAAGCCATTCAGTTTAGAAATGTTGCCACGGCTCTCGTAAGAAGTGTGGGCAATAAGAGACCCACAACAGCTTGTGTGAAAAGGCCATACCAGTGTGGGTGATACATTACAGCTCCATATACTTTCCCCTCATGGAGTTCTGCTGTATGTGAATCTCTGTTTATGTATAGTAACATCCAAACCCATGCATCTAGATGATGTGCCCTTGTGAGCTATAGAGGAAGGAGACTGCACAGAAGTGAAATAAACCTGTGATAGCAAATTCATGATAGCAAATTCAGTCTGTTGTGGGAAAAACGTGGCCTCTTGTGACTCGGGGCCAACTAATAGGTTTTGAAGTATAAACAGAGTAAGGTTGGGAGCTGTTATGAGTGGTGGGACATCAGGGCAAAGATTGTCAAGAGGAAAGAAAAGCAATCATGACTAACATTAATAAGAAATGGCAGCGGCGCTACAACAACAAAATAAACCTAGAATTGCAGCAACCATGTAAGTGTATGATATCAGCAGGAATAAGGGAAAAATAAACACGCAAAAAAACGTGTTTGTCAGAGCACGCCAGTGAGCGAACACATGATACCTGGGGCAAATGATGGCGGGTTTGCTGGTGTAACAAATGCAAGGACGCACTGGCAGTTAAAACCCATGTTTTAAACAAATTGACACTCTCTTTTTTATATGTGTAAATTTATTTTAATGCATTTTTATCTGACTGGTGGGATGTAATTTGCATCCATTACCAAAAGCGTTCCTTATAGCGTGCTCTTTTTCATTCCTCTTGCTTTATCTCACCCAATTTCCAACCTTTTCACACTGTCTGTTCTAAGTGTCTCACCAACCACATATTCAATATTCTAACATATAATTCACAATCCATTTCAGAATCAGACAATATGACACACGGGCTCGGACTATCGAGAGGTTTTGTGATGGAAAAACCTTTGCACAGTAATTTTCCTGCAATCACAGGAAATCAGCCAGGTTGGGTGCACAGAAAAGCTCACTGTCACTGCTATACTTGACCCAGCATCCAACGTGCTGTCTTTACATATTCTCTCTCCCCCCCCTCCCATTTTCTTTAGAAACGTTATATTCTGAAAAATTGTCTGCACCGCGCAGACCCACCAGAGCCTTTGAACGCAGCCCTTCAACAAGATGCACTCAGGAATACTTCAGTTTTGAAGCCTCATTCAAAAAGTGTCTGTCATTTCCATTATTACCTTAGAATATTGCAGTCTTTTGTAAAGTGTTCAGTGGTTTTCCTTGCATGGAGCCCCTAGATTTTTTACTGAAAACTTGTGGTGTTGTTGATGGTACTTCGTTTTCAATTCTCTTGCTTTCATTTAACAAAGCTTGTGACCGACCAACCTGTTGTACCAGGGTGACAAATGGAGGTGTTCTTTCTGATAAGTCATGACACACTGGTTGTATGGATGCATAGTAGCCTCTCTTGGGAGCTTTGTGTTTTGCATTGTTTTTGTGAGTAGCTGATTAGTTTCCGTTCATCTTTTTTGTCACACTTGCTGGTCGGTTGCCAAAAACTACTCTGTCCACTATTCACTTTGGGAGTCAGGGGCCTTCTCATTACTGTACATGCACTGGCTTGTTAAGTAACTGTCAGTAGAATGAAACTAACACAAAGGGAGGAAGCAAATCTGTATAAAGTCCTATGGGACATGTGATCGTTGGAAAATGCAGTATACAGTACCTGCCAACTCCACTGGCTGAACTGCAGATCCAAAAGATGGCAGAGACTCCGCTATGTTTTACTGATGGTTGTAGACACTCAACACACACTATTTCTCACCTCATTTTGTCTGTGCATGTTGATGATGTCACTGGTTTTAGTCTGATCTTGTAAATATAGCATATGTCAGCCTTTTCTTCTCGCTTCTCTTCGTTAACAATGGCTTCTTGCCAGCGACCCTTTCACTAAGACTGTTTGCGATGAAGCTTCAACAAACAGCCAAAAATCCAAATACATCTCTCAGTTCAGTGTTGGGTCTTTGAGTGATTTTTTTCCCCCTAATTCTTAACGACATGACTTTCACATGCTATTCGTCTACTGTTGATAATTTTTTAGGCTTGTCACTCCCTTGTTTATCCTCCACTTGCTTGTTTCTTCAGATTTTTTGGCACACTGCGCACGATGCTGAGGTATGCCAAGTTGAGCCATGCCAACTAAAGAAATTGGACTAAATTATATCTTTTTGCGGCAGCTAGTAACGAAGAGCTTAAAGTTGATACAATTTGTTAAGTTATGTGCAGATACAACACTGGTGCATCCTTTAACTTTAATCTTTTTAAATCTTTAATGATTCATATGTCAGTGTTAGGCATTCAAAAAAAACAAAAACAAAAACCTTTCCTCTGAAAACCATCTAATAATGGTTAGGTACAAAAGCTAGAGTGGAAATGAGTGGAAAAAAACAGCCAAAGGTCAAAAGAAAAACATCAAAAAGAGCTATTGCTCTAGAGCACTTTAACAGATTACAACACAGTCTGGCTCATTGGAAATAAAATATAAAAACTGAGTCTGAGCACAAGACTTTTGCACAGTACTGTACATGTTTGTAGTTAACTTGCACAAAACAAACCAAAAGACTACATCATGCAACATCATGCAGTTTCATTTCAGGAAACAAAACAGATCCATTAGGAATCAGTCTTTGTGATCTGGTTCTGTAGATTAGGATTAAAACAACAATTAACAAGCAATGAGCACTTATGACAGCAGCAGACAGGCAATCAGCAGAAGGCACCAGATGGAGGAAAACACTGCAGTCATCATGAAATTCATTAATAACACTTTCACAATTATCCATGGCACATGATTAATGGCAGCAGAGTTGAAATTGTTTTGTGGCCAATGGTTTCACTAAAAAACACAAGTTGCCAGCAGCACACATCTGATTTAAGGCATTGATGCAGATACACGAACACGCACCGACGCGAGCCTGCTATGTATTACACTCACAGACTTTGACTGTTCACAAGATCATTTTCTCACCATCTTATGATAAATATGCCACTCAGTAATGCCTGTAGCTCTGCAGCTCAATGCTTGCAATCTCAGCTGGTCCAGTTTTTTTTTGTTTTTGTTTTTTCTTTCCTCTCTGATATATCCTTTTTTCCCAGATTTATCATTGTTCTCTTCCAGCCACCCATCCCTTATGACACTAAGTGGAAGAATAATGAACCCTCTGCCCTGTTTTTGCCCCTTACATTCAAGCTCCATGGCAGCCGCTCATTTGCATTTTCTCTGTTGTTGTTTGAGGAAAGGAAAGGAATTAATTTTAAGGAAAGCAATACAGGTTCTCAGATTCTTTATCTGTGCTCAAGTGATTGAATGAGTCTGGAACCCAGCTAAGCTGACCTCGAGACACTCTTATATTTGTGTCTTCTTTACTCCACTCTCTCACCTGCTCTTTACTCTTTAAATGGCCTCTTCATCTCTAAACCTAGGAAGTAATACTTTGTCAGTCTTTCTGAGAGAAGCCTAGTTAAGTAAAAGGAAGGGGAAAAGAAGTAAACACACAAAAGGTTAAAAAAAAACAATTAGTAATAATAATACATCGTGCTGGTGCCAATGAGTTCTTAGTTTAGAATATTAAGCCTGTTTTCCTCTTGAAGAGTGTTGATGTGTAAATGCTTCATATTCATTCTCTTAATGCTTTTTGTGAGTATTATATAACAGAAAAACAGACAAATCCAAGCTTGAATTTTAAGTAAGAGCAATGCAAGCTTTTGCTGTTAGTGAATCACAGTGTCCAGAGGAAATGCCTTGATTTTAAACCCCATTGTGCACATTGTTAAACCCACACTTTCATTAAAATAGGAGTGCTATGGTACAGACTGCCTTTAGGGGTTGAGGGTGTGGGATGAAGCTCAGCTCTTTGTAATAGTGGGATCTGTGGTGTGTAGACTGTGGATGGCTGCCTTCCCTGCAACAGGCATCATTGTTTTTCCCTCTGCATTGGAGTCATGTGGTGCAAGCTTTCTTTTTATTCCCCTCTTTCTATTATTTCCTTTAATTCTCTTTATTTCTCCGTCTCCTTTTCTCTCCTTATATATCGCTATGCTATTAATAGAGAATTCAGCCTCTGGAGGATGTAAACAGGGTAGCATGGGAATAGAAGGAACAGTGGGTGTGTAAGGGTGAAAGTGAAGTGGTTGAAGAGACCAGAGCAAAGTGAAAAATGAGAGAGTTGAGAGTTGATGAAGTGAGGACAGTGAAAAGGACCATAGAGCTGGAATGAAGAGGAATAGCTGAGCTTAGCTTAAAAAGGGAGAAAAGCTACACAATGTTACACAGAAGAAACAAAAGAGACATAGATAAAGTGGAGTTAAAGCGTGTCATGGGGGGGG
>NW_005187492.1:1654995-1666384 GCF_000239375.1 Pundamilia nyererei
GGGGGGGGGACAAAACAAGAGAACGAGAGTGAGGGAGAGGGGACACTTGAGAACTCTAAATCCATTTTCAGTTGTGTGCTGGCAGGCAAAAAGGAAAAAACAATGAATTCAGGTGGGACCTGTTTGTGAGGACAGACCAGCCCCAGTCTCCAGTGTCATTCTGTAACTTTAAGCATTTTGTTTTGGGCCCCTGATGTTTGTATTTTCACAATGACAGTCTCCAAAACAAGCTAAAGGAGACATTGGAATATCTTGCTAAATAAAAAGCATATTCATTTATTCATCTTTAGAGTGACACGTTCAAAAACATGTGGTTAGATTGGAAAATTTACAGAGACTACCCTTTTTCCTTTTATGCCTTATTTTCATGGCTTTCTGTTGGAGTGGAAGTAAGTGTGACATGTGTTTCTATCAGCCTTCTCTGCATTCAGTGTTTTTGCTTTTCTGTCACCTAAATAGAAACCCTTTTTACAGTATTTCATCTTCTGTTTATTATTATTCATCAGACACTGTTTCAGCTTTTTCCTCGTTTCCTCAAATTGAAAATGTGCACAAAACCAAGCTGATGGAAACATATCTGATCTTGTTATTATTATCTGAGTGTTGTCAGGTTTCACAATTTCAGTAGTGATTTTAGAGCCATCAGTGTTTGGGGTCCATTTTCCAAATGGAGAGATTTAAGCACATCAGCAGCCTTAACAAAAAAAAAAAAAAAAAGCTCCTCCACTGCTCAATTTCACGGCATTCGAACACTTGGGTCTGCAGGTAATTGAAAATAGCCTGTTGTTTGACAAGCTATAAAACTATTCACAGTCATTACCCAGCCAATGAAAAGCATGTTTTCCCAATTAGGCTGCTGATAATAAAGTCACCTGGCTTGAGGTTCAGATTTCTTTGTGGTACTGAGGAAGGCAGGCAGGCCACATGTGAAGGCAGTGATTGTAGTCTGACCTCAGAGCCTTTGCTTCTCTCTGGGGCCACAGCTCCCACTGGGCCTTAATTACAACTGCGTGCAGCTCTCAAACATTGCCATATCTGATTCCAGATTAAACCACCTTGACACCCCTAATTGAAATGAGAATAGACTTTCTGTGAACATGCGCCTGGCTTAGGCTGACTGATGGTAATACCAGAAAATCACAATGGATATATGAATTAAACTGCTGATTGTAGACCTGAGATGCTTATTCTAGATGCCACAGTAGCTTAACCAATTACCTGCTGCATGTACGGTGGATCATATCATGATAACCTGGAGTCCCACAGCTAGAGTTTGTAGGTAAGTAACACAAAGGGAAGATAGAAGAGGTTACTGTGCAATTTTCTCTGTTAGAAACTCCAGCTGGGTGTGGGCACATCTGTGGTCAGTTAGCAGTGCTGTTTTTCTCATCAGACTGGCTCACAACAGGGACTTATTGGCAGTTTCGACCTTGTTGAGGTTTTTCTCCCTTAGTTGTTGACTATGCAAACCTTTCAGTGGGTGGATTCCTCCATCTTCCACCTTTTATTTCACAACAGTGAGACGTGACTCAGCTGTGTCGCAGTTGGATCAGTTGTGGAGATCCTGTGCTGAATAAAACAAGACAGACAATGTCAGCATGCAGCCAGGTACAAATTGCTTTACTACCGATCTTTGCATTCTTAACATAGCACCTGTAGCAGGTGCTACGTTAAGAATGTGTGTTGGACCACCAGGTTTTTTCTGAGCTGCAATTCACCCCTGCACTTGATTGGCTATTGATGACATGCTACATAGTATGTAGCTGAGATTTATTGTTTGCTTTTGAATAGTAGCAGCAGATGAAATAAATATATTCTTCTTCTACAGAGTGTAAGTCTTCTATTGTCATCCTTCCTCTTTTAAATGACCTTGAAGAGGTTCGGACCTCTTGGATCGACGTAGGAACCTCATCTACAGCGAGTTTATTTTATATGCAATGCAAAATATTAATATAAAACATTCTTTAGTGCCTAAGACCATCATTGTAAATGTGAGGTACTGTTAGAAAACCTACAGCACTATGCTACCTGTGCGTTTCACATAATTTACCATAGTGATGTGTTCCTGGCACGACTGTGGAAGTGTGCAACTGTGACAAGTAAAATAAGGTATTTCAGCTTTAGCAGCAGACTCTTCTGGCCTCCCACAACCTCTTTTTTCTCAGGCTTTGTGTCGTTAGCTTGGTTTTCCTTCAAACGAAATCAACATTCTTGAATCGTGACATTTAAAAGAAAAAATAGAAATCTTCTTATTCATCGCTGTAAAAATAGAAATAAAAAAAGCATCCAGGGTCTTTTTTCATCAATTTTAGCCATGTGCTTCTTTAACCATAACATTTTGGTGCTTATTTTCCCTAAATGGTGACTAAAATTAACTTTGTAAATCCTATTCTTCATGGATATTAGTTATTCTAATTTTTATTCATGCAAAACATCCATTTCAGAATGCTATATTGAGTTAGTATTGAAAGTTTGCCCTGTATTAGCGCACAGCATTATTTTGCTAAATTAGTAAAGGCCTCATGTTGCACAGCACTTTGCTCTTACCTCTAGTTCCCTTTTGTATTGAGTTAAGATGGTTTGTGAAATGCTTTAACACCCAAGGAAAGAGTGAGTATGCCTGTTCATTAAGAGATGAACTAGCTACCTAGGGAAAATATGGTGAATGGAAGAAATCCAAGATATTCATATGCAAATTACTGAATCCTTTTAGCCATGCACACTGGTTGAGCAGTTGTGGCACTGTCTTCCACTAATCACCAGTTAAAAATACTTTGTCGGTTTGGAGAAGATACTTTTTAAACTTTCAAAAATTACAATCAACCGAATTGTACGTTTTGAAAGGCCAGTTTGTCTGTATCTGAATAAAAGTAAAACCGACTCTGACTGGAAACGTTTCTCACATTCAGAACTTACATTAAAGAATATTTTGGCCTTGCAGAGTGAACGTGCAGCAGTGGGTGTGTTTTGGCCGAGGCTTCCAGTGTGTCTACTCAAAAAACTAATCAAAAACTAAAATAAAATGCCCTGCCCTTTTTAATGGCACAGTGAATGAGTATTCAAAGAGAAAAATAGAATAAGGAGAGCAAAAGATGATCCCTATTAAAACGAGATTTAAAACCACGAACCAAAGACAAACACAGAAAAAAAGTGAAGCTGGTGAAATAGTCACTGTTGAAACCGGCACACACAGATTCTGACAGTAATTAATGTACTTTTGGATTGCAAATGGTTTGCCTGCTCCTGCATTAACCTTCGTCAAGGCGGACACTGTACTAATCTCTTCTCCTCTCTGACATTCAGGCTGCTCCTGATGAATATAAGACACTGAGCTTGTCAGTCGGACATAGACTGACAAGAGGGGGTCCATCCTCAGCCCTTTACTGCTCCACCCTTGTGCCATTGCTTCTATACTAACGCAGTAATTGAACAGCTAACGCTGTCTCATTTGTACTAGGAGAAACCAGGTAGTGGGGAGGTGTCGGCAGACCCCAGTGCATTGAGCTAAATGCAACCTAACAGTAAATTAAGTGATCCAGTTACTGTGAACTGAGTTTGTCTAAGTGATTGTTCAGACACAGAGCAAATGGACAAATGGAGGCAATTCAGGCTGGGCATTTTGTGTTAATTCACCCTAAAAAAAGGTAATGTGCTCACTGTAAAGACAATAGCTCTACCTGCTAACCATCCCACACATTGAGTGTGCATTGAGTGACACCATCTGATCTTTTTCATTTCTTTCTATCATGTTTTTGTACATTATTTGTTGACATTGTGACATATCAGGATCCATCTTAATTCGACCTACTAGGTTTGACCTACTAGGCTGAATTCACAGATTTATATAATCCGTCTCACCTTTGAAATTCACTGCACATTCATGCTGGACACACCTAAACACAAAACAAAGACCAAAAAATACCCACTTTGACCAATTCACCTGAATTTTACAACATTTTTCCCCACTATAAACCTCTCCCCAGAAAAGACGTTTCTATTCCCATTGCACCATGTTGTACTTTTGTAGTTCAACCCTGTATCCTGTAACAAAGTACAGTGGTGTTTGCTTGAAATGTCTCTCTGCATCTCTATTTTTCTTTCTATTTTGTTTTTTTAAATCTTATTTTCTTCACATCGAACCTTACCAGCCCGATTTCACTTCCACTTTGTCCCATACTGACACTTGCTCAGGAACCTTAAGTGTTGCATTTTAAAGCACCGAATATCCCTTTGGTAGCATCATTTTGTCTTCATGCAGGATAGTTTAATTGATTTCGATAGATCCCTAAACATCTAAAAACAGAAGCTAAGAACACACAGCAAGTAAACTCTGCCAGTGTCTCTGAATGCATCACTGGAGGAAATGGTGAAGAAACTTGTTACCCAAATGGGCAAAATACTGAATTTCGCATTGCTCCTGAGAGCAAGCGAGCACTTTGCATGGCAGTCAATAATGTGCGATTGTGTGTGTAAAGGGCTTTGTTGAACTGAAAAAAGCTAAAAAGCACCACATGTGAGTTCAGAACAGCTTACATTTTTTAAACCTAACCAAGTAGTTTTTAGTGCCTAGTCTTTTTGGTGCCCAAACAAAACAGCAGCAAAAAAAGAAGAGTCTAAAAGCACAAGTCCCGGGTGGGACTGCTGTGTTCGCGTTAGAAGTTCTGTGATTTATTGCATCCGTCACACCACCTACTTTCTTATGTGTACTTTTTGTCAGTTGTTATTCATTATCAGCCACAAAAAAAGGTATTCTGGACCAGTATACTGCATGTTGAATAATCACACTAAATAGGTACTCGGTGTGTTAAAATGTGAGAGGAAAGAGTCCTGACCATGCATCAGTATGTGACAAGTACAGGGAGAGAATGTGTTGTACCTTTTCATGTGGGGGAAGCAAAGCAGTAAAAAAAAATCTATTTTTTAAGGGTTGTTCAGCAGTTGTTGGGATGCTTGTGGATATAGGGATGTTGATGGAGAACAAAAATATTAACTTGTATCTCTCTGTTTGTATTTATGTGTGTAAAGGAAAGATCCATCCATTCGCCAACCCCTTGGGGCAATCAACGTGGCAAAAGTGCTTCAGGACTCACTTCCACAAAATCTATTTTCCTTTAAGAAGAGGTTGATGTGGCCTATGCATGTAAATACAACAATATGAGTGGATAAGGGAGGGGAAGGGGAGAGAGCTAGGCACGTCATTGGATTAGGGAGGGAGAGAAATGTTGAGAGGGATAACAGGGAAGAGAAGCATCAGTGAGAGAGAGCCCTTTCATCTCTTTCTGGCGTCTTCAAAGACAATGAGCCTCTCCCACTGCACTCTCTGTTGACATTAACACATGCACACGCGAGCACACACTATGTCAAACATCTGAAAGCACACACACAGTGCGGATACAGATGTATCTCTCCTCGTCTGCAAACTACGTTACCACATGCCCTCTGCGTGCGTGAGTATCGCAGGTGACGCTGTAATTAACCCAAAGAGTCGTCGCACTGTTGCTCTCCCGCAAGTGCTCACAAAGATCTGTATGGCCGCACATGAGTGCAAGCAGTTGACTTACAAGTGGCGAAGATTGCTAACGTACGTGTCAGAGTCTCTCTTTCACTCTCTGTCACTCGAGCGCTAACTTCATTGATGGGCGAGTACATCAAAAGAGGAAATGTTTTGAAATAAACTCAGAATGTGGGCGGGAGGCAACACAAAAGCCGGCTCGAGGATGATGTGACAGACATAAGAAGAATTATATCAGTTTAATATTGTTGTTTTCATTGTTTTCATTTTCACTAAAATGACACCATGTTAGCTGCTTGACTTTGTGTTAATAGACAATTGTACATAGTTGATGCAGTATTGCACCACAGACTGGACACAGCTATATGGAACAATGAATCAGTAATAAATCAAAGCAGCAATCACACAACTATAACTTTGTAAAGATGCCAGAAACACAAAATATCATTAATTGTCTTTAATTTCCACAAATATCTGGGAAGAATATTTGTCTAAACCAGGGGTGTCAAATATAAGACCCAGGGGCCAGAATACTGTGGGAAAGGTCTCCAGTTCGACCCATTAGACATGTTTTTTTTACAATCAAGCAATTCCTACAACATCAAAGTAATTAAGTACTAAATAAACATTTTTTAACAGCGGGTTGTCAGGATGTTTATTTCTTAAAAGTTAAGCCTAAAGAGTCGTGCTGACAGATTTCTTTCATTTCTTTGTCATGTAGAAAAACTGAGCTGTAACGTCTTCAGAGTGACAGGCACTTAAGATCAAAGTGGGCTGCATGTGGCCCATGATGTAAAAAGAGTTTGACACTCCTAATCCCTCAACACCTCACGATGATCAGCTGGAACCTAGTTTGAGGAGAGTTAACCACAATTGTCACTTTGGAAACTGTAAAATCAAGACAATGAGTTAAAACACAAACAACATATTGTAAAGCTAGCAATACCTCAAGAGTTGGCTGAATTAGAAACACAGTTAAATATCAAACTAATTTAAAAATTGAAATTCCAGAAACAGATGCAGGCAATAGAGGTGGTGAGTCTAACCTAGATTAAAGGCTTGGGCTAAGACCTTAATCGGTAACAGGTTATTTTACAATTTAATAATGGATTGCATTTATATAGCGCTTTATGAGAACCTCAAAGCGCTTTACAATTCCACTATTCATTCACCCTCACATTCACACACTGGTGGAGGCAGCTACAGTTGTAGCCACAGCTGCCCTGGGACAGACTGACAGAAGCGAGGCTGCCATATCGCGCCATCGGCCCCTCTGGCCATCACCAGTAGGCGGTAGGTGAAGTGTCTTGCCCAAGGACACAACGACTGAGACTGTCCGAGCCGGGGCTTGAACCGGCAACCTTCCAATTGACAAGACGAACTGCCAACTCTTGAGCCACGATCGCACAATCGATTTACAAAACCAGATTCAGCTATAGGCTTTATATTCTAGAAATTATATTATGGAATCATGTCATGTGAGCACACAGACCAGGTGCAGGAAAATGAACTCTCAATGTAATGAATGAAAACCAATCTATGCGTGCTACATAGAAGTGCAGCAACTCTATTTACTCAAATGCTGTACTACATCTGCATGAAATAATGCATATGTATCTCAACACTCAAGTGCAATTGTTTACGCCCCTCACCCACTTTTTTTTTCCTTGTGGCTGCATTTGTGTATCTAGAATTTTATTTTCTGTGCAGTTAGAAGTACTCAGAGCTTGTTATTACGAGCAAAATGTCCTCTAGCCATATATGTCTCTCTGGTTGTCTCCCACTCTGTCTCTTCCTGTCTGTTTCTACTGCTGATGAAAAAGTTGAAGGGTGCAGGATACACATGTATTTATGTCTCCATGTGTTTTACTGCACATACACGTCTTTAGAGGGTGCGTGTAGTTCATTTGACAGACAGAGAGTATTTTGTGGTGTTGTATTGGATGCGAGGAGATACGTGGATAGAAGAAAAAACACTCTGCTTTTTTAAGATTGTGTGTATCTTAAAAAAGAGCAAACACAGCGTTTGGTGATGTAAAGAAGAATTAGCCTGTATTTTTTTTCAGTTGGGGTGGGAGAGTTCTTCTATCTGTCTGCAGACAGCTGGACTGCAGGTAGATAACTGCGGCACTGGACTGATTTTTCCTTTTAGGCATACTTACGCAGTGCTATGCAAAAATCTTGAGCTACCGGTCATTTTTCTATACTTTGCTTCCAATGAGCCAGACTTCCTAGCAATTTTTGAAGTTTTCAAAACAGTAGTTCTCCAGGCTTCCTGAAGGTCTTTCAAAGTCTTTCCTCAACATTTGGCTGCTTTTTCATTCATTCCTTCCAGTCCTTGTATCTGGCCATTTTCAAAGGAATGTTTTGTTTGTTAAGCCACTTAACAGTGACCTATGAATCCTTCAAGCACAAGAAGGCACTTAATTCAAGGAATGAGCCATTAGAAAAGATCCAATTTAAATGGTGTCTTTAGCCACTTCGTTACTAGCAGCCTGTCACAAAAATGCATTCTATGTTCTATGTTATCTTCAAAAACTGCCAAAACCCCCCAAAACAAAACAGCTTAACATGCATAAAATTATATGTTTGCTTCAACAAGGTGATAACTAAAGAGCTAAAACTTGGCACATTTCAGCATGCTGTACAGTCTGTGCTTAAAACATCTGGGAAAACTGGACAAGGAAAGGGCAAAAGAAATGTCAGGCTTAAAAAACTATCAACAGCAGATGAGCAGTGTCTGAAAGGTGTGTCCTTAAGAAAAAAGGGGGGAAAAAATACAGTAAGGCTCTGACATAGAATCTTCAGTTGATCCATCTACTATTCACTGAAGTCTCATTAGAAATGATCCGCGTGGAAGAGTGGCTGTCAAGAAGCCATTCTTAACAAAGAAAAACGGGGAGAAAAGCCTGAGGTATGCCAAATTACACAAGAACTGGACTGAAAATCAATAGCAACAGGTCTCGTCCAAATTTAAAATTTCTGGTTCAAAGTCAATATATATGGAGACGGTCAGGAGAGAGGTAAAACAGTGAGCGCTTACGGCCATCTGTAAAATACAGTGGAGGCTCTGTCAAAGCTGATGGAATTATAAACACAGAAACGTGTAGTCAGATTTTGATGCACTTTTGCAATACTATTTGGAAAGCATCTGATTGGCTTCATCTTTCAGCATGACAATCCCAAATGCACAGGTAGAAAAAAGACACAATGGAACACTATAACACCCCAGAGCCTGGACCTCAATATTACTGAAGTAGTGTGTGATCATCTTGACAGAGAAGAGAACAAAAGGCCATCAACAGTTTGTTTTTTGTCATGTGGCTTAAACAGCTAGCAAAGGTTTAAACTGACCCAACTTTAGCAATGTATAAATAAAGGGATGTTGTATTTATAGTTGGTCATAGAACAAAGAAGATATGGCAGATTTTACAGTAGAGGTTTACAGAAAAAATATTTAAACCGTGACTACCTTTTGTTTTTAGTTAAAGAGAACCAGACGAGCTTGTCTAATAAAATTCAATGGTAAGTCAAGGACTTACAAAATGTAATAAAAGTGCAGTATCAAATCAAGGCTACATGTGTAAAGACAATAGCAATATAAAACACATAATATTACCCTGATTAAGACATAACTGCAGATTGTGCAGCTGCATTCTGTCTACCAGAAGCATGATTTGCTTTTAAAAGTGATATATATGCTTTCCCATATTTGCTAGAGAGGTCTACCTTTGCTGTACACCCACATAAAGCCCACATTAGCATTTGAAGCAGTTATGATGGTATTGACAAAAACTCAAGTAAGTTGTGTAAGAGCTTCCCCAGCTGCACTGAAGTGTGCCCAGGGCTGATGGGCACACGCCAGCTCTTAGCCCTGTCAGTTGGCATTGTGACTGGTGTGTGTGAGTTGGAGGTAACAAGGTGGCAGCAAAGGGACCTGGGTGAGCAATGAGCAGTGAGGCGCATGCAGGCCATCTGCAGTGAATACTGTGTTACTGCCCAGAGGTCAAAAGCAGAGAGGGATGGAGACCACAGAGCTGCTTTTATTTCTTTGGCCTAAGTGACCTGCAGTATTTCCTCTCATACAGGTCCACATATTCCACTGATGGCAGGATTATTTGTCTATGTGATCCTGCAAGTTATCGGCATCTCAGGGTCTGTGAAGACTAACTAAATTCTGTCTCTCAAAATGGACTCTGAGAGAGTCTCAGCTTACATATACGGACCCGTGGCTTAGCAGCAGCCTGAAAAAATATCGTAATATTTCAGAAAATCTAATGTACTTGTCCTCCTCTCTGAGAGGATGAAAAATAAACTGTTGTAGGTTTGATCTCTTTAAATGCACTTATCAATTTATAATAAACACTCTTTTGTACACACACCATGATGCGGATACACGGACACACACAACATGATGTTGATAAATGACTTTGATAACCAGGAGACAGTAATTCTCCAATTTCACTGTCATTTTAATCAATGCTTAGAGAGTTTTCTCCAGGTCTATTCCAGTGTAATAATCTCAGATATCTGTAATTGCTGATGGTAATGAACAGTGATGCTTGAGATCAGAGGGTTCACTGTATAGAGTACAAGGAATTTGATACATAGCTGATGCAGTGGTAAATAACTGAGCTGCTGGTGATGTTTCAGGGAGGGATAGAGACAGTGATTATCTCTCGTAGAGGAATGCCAGGAGGTTAGCAGGATGGGGCAGATGCTGAAGATAGGGTGCCACCATCAAAGCAGAGATCTGTGACTGTTGTTGTCACAAGCAGGGTTCCAAAACCTCTCATCTGTCCATACCCATTCGTGTTGTCCCAGATGGGCCATGCCCCGGCTAAGTCTATTTGCTGTGCAAACCATCCGTACAAGCCATGTCAGACAAGAGGGACTTCAAAAGGTAAAAACTCAAATGCAGTTTTTATCTGATTCTGAAAGCCCACAGCTACAGTCCTACATTCTTTCCTGTGACCCCAAAGGAAAGAATGAGGAAACGCCAAGATTAAATGACATAAAACTGACTTTGTTCAGTAAATCAGAATAAAGGAAAACAAATAGCATACAGCGCATTATAACAATAGATGTAATGAGAGCTCCAGGTCAGCACTTGTGCCCACGTAGCTTTAGCTTTGCGTCAGCCCCCAGGAAAACAAAAGCCTTGTCTGGATCTAATGGGATATTCAGATTGACTACAAATTTCAGACCTCAGTCTGTATGGTGGAGAGTGTGACATACAGCATATTTCCCATTACCACTTTGAGTCCTGTAATTACCCGTTGTCCCTTCTGAGAGGCTGGCACACAACTGTGCATGCATAAAGCAGCCCCAGCAACCCCACTCAACTGTACTTACACTCTTATCTGCCCTCCTTGGCATGCAGCATTGTTCATATCCCATGGAGAAGTACAGTATCTATGTGCTACATGATTGTTAATCTCAAGGAGGCCAAACCCAGTCATGTAAGGCACACAGTGGTCTGGAGAAAGTCTTATTACAAAATGCGATCGTGAGATCTCAGGAAATTCTTTGACAGCTATTCATCTGTCTGTGAGTTTGAAATGTTTGCCTCAGGAAACAGCGTGACAGGTTGGGCACAATTATCTTATGTTCAGTTTGTCAGCATTCAAACACAGCCTTCACCTCTCTTTTTTTCAACCAGCCAAGACGTTAATTTCTAGAGAGTATAACTCAACAAGACAGAGGCCTGTCTTTGCAAGCTCACATGACAATAGCCCAACGTTTTCTCTGATTAAAGGTCCAAATCAATACTAACCCTCTGGATGTTTATTATCTGAAGGTAGATGTAATATTCAGTTTCTTAAACAACAATCAATCTCAAGTGCTTTTGCAATCATATAGCAGGTTTAGCAGCCC
>NW_005187492.1:1666490-1674715 GCF_000239375.1 Pundamilia nyererei
GGCATTTAACTCCATATGGCTGAGTTTGAAATCTAGTTTGTCCTGGAGGAGGGTAAACAGAGCGGAACTGACCCCAAAATGGACTCATCATAAGTGTGATGGCAACAGATGAGGGAGTTTAGTCCACATGGCCTCCTTTTGCTCATTAAACAGACCTGCACCTGTGTTCCTGCTGCACAGCACATCTGTCAGCCATGCCCTGGCTCCTCCTTCACTGTTCTCACCACATGTTTCTCATGGGATCATGATGCACCCCATTCATGAATAGTGACACACATATATTACTTTTAATCCTCTCTATCAGACTCTGGGTGCACCAGCTTCTCGTCAGCACTCGCCCAAGCATATAGCACTGATTATAATTATATAGAGTATTGTGCAGACTCCAGTTCTTCATGCTAAAGGATAGACAGTCAACAAAATGTTTCATATCTCTAACACCGCAAGTTTCTTTATCACAGTGAGTCTCAGATCCTTCTTTTCAGATCTTTCTTACCTGGTCTCTTTCTATAATCTACACTCTGATGTGTATACACCAAGTGCCATTATCACTATAAAGCAATATAGTGCTGCATTTCCATAAAGGTGTTGCTAAAAGGGTACATCTTTACCCAAACACTGGGATTCACATTCAGTGCTTTTATAACCACGATTGTGTCTTTGAATTCCACCGTTATGATCACATTAACTGACACTGTGACACTGTCCCTTCATGTTGATGATATGGCATGCTGAATTAAAAAAAAAACAGGAAACTACTGTGTGAGAAGTTGGAACTATTTGTTTAGAGCACACTGTGATTAACTGAGTCTGTGCTTCAAAGACACCTGCAGCTGCAGGGGAGAACTTTGTGACTAACCTGCACGTTGTAACCACATTTTCCATTTAGGGATGATTTTTTTTTATTTGTACAAGGAAGAAATGATTACTTTATTTGATGTTATCTTGAGGAGTGATTCACAGTCTGTTTGGGGCTGTTAGAAGACATCCCATTTGTGTTGCACATGCCATCACAGCTTATAAGAACAATGTCTATATAGGGCACAATGTTAAAATGTCATAAGGAGGAATATAGGAATAGGAATATTATACTTTTTTCTCATGTGTTATTGTAATTGTTGCGATGTTGGGCTCTAAAAAGGAATACTCAGTATGTTCAAGTAATCAACATTATTCATTTATCCACTATTACTAAAAAGCTCTTTGGTGTGGCCCCGTCTGCTCCTGTCTTACCATCTCTCTGAACTTAGACCTTTTACTCTAAGAAGAGAGCAATATGGTTCATAACTTAAATGAAATGCATGTCCAGCATTATTTCAAAGAATGACGTATTTGTAGTCCAGTTGGATATTCACATATGTGACTCAAAGTGAATGCTGTCTGGATGAGTCGTCTTCTTGTTGAGCAATAAAGAATTTTTTTCCCCTTTTGTAGCATTGAAATTGGACCCCATCTTTCTTTATTTAATCCAATATGAACTGAGCAATGCCAAACTATCTTAACTTTTTAAATTATACAATTTGAACTGTGTAATTCCTTCCAGACCTATAGTGGTGTGTTTTTCTGCAGTCTTTGTTTTCCACCTGCCCCTCTCGTCTGTGTTTGTGTTGAGCTTACTTGCATTTGTTATGGATCCTTCTGTGTTTGGGTACACAGGATAGAGCTTTGCAGAAACATACGTGATCTGCAGGAAACTTCTTTTTGCATAACAGGAAACAAGCAAAAATTTATGGTTCAACTGTCATAATAATGTCAGGAGGAGCAATTTTTTCTTCCTATTCTGCTTATTTCCACTGGGCTTTGCAGTTGATGTGAGAACTACATTAAGACAGCCAGGCAGACATGTTTATTTTTCATTTATGCTGGCAACTCTTATCAAGGGCACCAAACAATGCAGTCTGCATTCCTCTGTTCTTTGTCTCACGTGGGCAGAGGAAGGGAGATACTAATGAGAGAAGAAAAATGCAACACAAAGACGATGGCTGCAGTTTGGCCTGTTAGAAATGTGCAGGTTTTTTAACATCATTAGCAGAAATACTGTGTATGAGAGTGTATAGAGTCGTGGTGGTGGTAGCTATAATGGCTTGCCAGCGACAGTATTAAAAGTGCCTTATATTGTGTAGGTGTCCTATAGTTGCACAATGTGGCCTACCACTACACTGGACCTTTTTTGGCACATCCCGCAAATGCTGAATTACTTGGATTTGAGAAATTGTAAAGCCGGGTTAATGTCTCGGCTATATTGCTATGTTCCCTAAGCCTTTCCTGACAATTTCACGTGTGTGTGTATGTGATGGGACACACTGTCCTGCATCAGGGGTGTGCTTGGTATCCAAGAGGGTTTAGGCGGCTGATTGACGTGAATGCAAGGTTTCCTAGTAAAACACTGTTCAGTGTTATTGAGTTGACCTGTGTGTTAAATGTTGTGGCTGATAGGATTATGGTCATGTTGATGTGTGTTGGTGAGAAAGATAAAATTATGGAGAGTTAGAGAAAGAGCAAAGGCAAAGTAAGAGTAAGAGAGCCATTTCAGGATGTTGCAGTAGTGCAGTAGTGTACAATATTGCACAGTTGTGGCTTGTGGTAAAAACAGTAACATAAAACTTCTGAATCTGAACAGATGACACACGGAGCTGCTGAAATGAATTTTGTTGCCTGTTGGAGTGATGTGATTCGATATGAAATTAAACTTTGTTTGCTCAAAGGAAGAAACATGATTTTGGTATTAATATATAAATAAAATTCCTATGAATGTGACAGTGGGGAAAACACTTGTAAAGTATGCTACAATTGTGTCAAGTCAATATTTATGTGCCAGAGCATTATTCTGTGTACTTGCTCCAGCTGACATTTAATAGTCCTGAAATGTGTGTTTAGGCAACTGAAGGATTGAGGAATGAGGGGGGGAAAAGGAAGATGGAGTCAGAGTAGCAGTAGAACAATCCAAGATGATGCAGTGTACACAGTTGCTTCTCAGACTCCATTAAGGCTGATGGTGCATCCATAAATCTGTGTTTTTCCTGCTTATGCTCTTTTCCTCATTCGATACACAAAGTGACGTCTGAACCTGACACATTTAGGCCATAGCTGGTTTAGGCTTTGATACACATATTTCTGTTGTGCACATATTTTTCTCAACACTGACTCACTGAAATAAAGCATTGCACTTCTTATTCAGCACTATGAAAGGACAGGACCCCAAATCCTCTGTGAAGCTGTCCAACAAAGACAGGGAAGCTCCTGCATGACTCTACAGCTTTTTTTGTTTGTTTTTCCCCCTCTTTCTGCAGCCATCGGTACACAATGTATTCATATTCTGCCAGGCTGAAGATAACTGTCGAGCTAATAGTAAAAAAAAATTGAAGGGTCCTGATCTTCTCCTTTCTGTCTTACCCAACTTTGTTAGCAAAGAGTATCTAAGCCTGACAGTAGAATTTGCTTAACACATTACAACACTTAATATGCTGACACAAAGTCAATCACTCAGCATCAATACTTTTGCTTAAGGAAGCAAACTCTTTACAGGGGTTCAGCTTATGGATCTGTACACTAATGTCATTGTTTCAGTACAAGAGTGACCCCCAAACTGTGTTGAATCCAGACATTTAAAAAAATGTATTCTTTTTGTCCTACAAGCAGAACACAATACTAAAGCTAATACTGAACTTGACAATGAGTGATGGCCAAAAATAAAGGTAGTGTACATTCTATAGGGGAGCCGAGCATTCAGCAGAACAGGAAAGAAAAAGGGACACAAGCAAGAAACAAAAGGATAAAAATATCCTTTGCCCTTGAGAAGAATGAATAGATAAAAAAAAAATGACAGATGGACAAGAAATTTCTTTTAAAGATATTAGGATGGGACACAATAGCAGTAAGTAAATGTCAGAGGGAAGCAGAGTGCAGGAGATGAGCAGTGGTCCAATGGGACATGTAACACATGGCTAGATATTTACTGGATACAGTCGTTTGCGGTGTGCTTCGTTTGATGTTTTACAGGCTTTCAGGACTATAGTTTCGGTAGTGGTTATGGGCACCAATGGCAAGCATGGCAAATCTTGTTTATGTCTGTATTTATTTATTTAATTATTTATTTTTGATGACAAATTACACTGTTTATCAAGAATGCAGAGAGAATAGACCATGTGTCGTTACTGGTGAAAATTGCTGACATTGTTTGAACTCTACAGGCTGCATCGAACATCCAGTTCATTACAAGTGTTACAGGTCACCATTAACAACATCACAATCTCACAGCAGAATGAGTGACCCTCCATAACGGATGTCCATTAGGTAGCCTTGCACTCTCCAGGGTAATGGAAGAGTGGACAGGGGACAGAAACATGTATTAACTCCCAGTGGATTGATTCTCAGTATAGGGGCAGTGGGAATGGGGTGGGCACTCCTGACATTTTATAGCACCCTATGGATGAGGCAATAGGGGTGAGAGATGTAGTGGTACTTTGGTACAGGG
The DNA here is from genome assembly GCF_000239375.1 of Pundamilia nyererei. Taxonomy (NCBI): domain Eukaryota; kingdom Metazoa; phylum Chordata; class Actinopteri; order Cichliformes; family Cichlidae; genus Pundamilia; species Pundamilia nyererei. The sequence continues at coordinate 1,670,965 of NW_005187492.1, forward strand.
TGATGATGAAGTGACCCTGGTGCGAACTGCCGCTTCTTCTCCACGCTGCCCCTTTGCCACCCGCTGTAGCAAGGATTAATGAGTATGAACTGGTGAGGAGACAATGGGCTAGATTACAAACATACCACTTTGTCTTATGTGCAGCAGTTCCACAAAGTGTAGCACTGCTTCCCTTAATTGGTTGCAATCCCTCCAAAGCTCTCTGCACGACCAGCCCATGTTCTGTATTGTTCTGAGGGTGAAGGGTTGGAAGAAGTAGGAAAGAAGAAACCCTGGGTAGGAGAGTAAAGCGCATGTGAAAAAAACAAACAAAAAACCCCCAGTTTTCTCTTTATCGTTTTCTCACTGCTGGGCATGCGTGTTCATGTGTGTTTTCCAAAAGCTGAATATGAAACATTAAAACTTTGGATGGCCTAGATTCAATGTTTTTTTGCTGTTTTTATTTAATTAAATTATTTTTAAGTCAGTCCAGAAACATGAAAGGTTGAGGAAAAACTGTTTAAATTCAGCTTGTTTCTTAGCGCTGGGCTTGATAAGACTATTTTTGTTGGTGATAGTGAAGGAGGAAGCATTGATTGTGTTTGCAAACTATTTGAATTACTGCAAACAGTTAACCACATCAAATGAGGATGAATAAGAAAGAAAGATTAGAGGAGCGGTGCTGGCATAGATTTTAATAATTCCTCCCTTCGAGTAGCAGGTGCAATTCATACACAGGTGCTCACTTTTATTAGATCTCAGTCTTGTATCCTAGCAACCTGGCTCTGGGAATAGGCGGGTGCCCCGCCCATGCCCCAGGGGCTGCTGGGATTGAGATTCTGATTAAGGCTTTAGGCCAGTCGGAGAGGGGATTGCAAATCATCAGTGCAGCTCTTAAGAGTTGTGGGAACCTGGCAGCCCTGAAGCCTTGAGGGTCCAAAACCAAACCCAGCAACGATTCAGGAGAAACCTTGATGACTCAGCAGGCTACATTCTTATTGCCTCGTGGCCTGATGATCATGCACTCTGTGGAGAATTCACAGAATCAGGCGAGGGAGCATGTTTGAGCATATTCATACACAGCAGGCAGGTTTAATTGTTGAAAGTCCATGAACTTGTGTTTGTTGAAAAGCCTTTGAGCATGAGGCTTTGTTTGTATATGAATGTATTCAGATTCTTTAGTGTGAGGCTATGCATGCAAGAGTGTACTCTCCTGTGAGCACTGTGCATTTATTATTTTTAATGCGATTCCTGAATCACAGTGGAAGGCTGCTAATGAAGCTCATTGGGTGTCTGGGCTTTAGTAACCTACTCCTGCTCTTTAGTGGCTGCCCCCACCCTTTTTCTCACTACTTTCTCCTTACTTTCTCAGTAAAACTACATGCTACAAAAATGTACAGAGATCTGGAGGAAAGTCAGAAGAAGAGGTATTCGAGTGGTAATAAAAGAAATTACGCTGGCGTCAGAAACAGAAAGGGACATGTTTGAGGAAAACTCAGGTGGCTAAATTGGCTGAAATAAGAGAAGGGAAGGGGAAAACAAAGAAGCTGTGAGATACGTACTGAAAAAGACATCAGAGTGAGAGTTAGTGAAAGGGCTGCATGATGAGGAGTGTGAGATAGTGACTGAGAGAAGAGGCGAAGGAGGTAGATAATATGCTGACCCACTTTGCAGACACCACGCTGAGATGCTAACCAGTGCTGCAATAAATAACACACGGCAGGCCAGCAGAGCTTAACAGCTGCTTGGTGGCAGACTGTCCAACCACTGCCCCCTCGTCCCCTGCCGTTGCTGCCCTACAGCATCCACTCTTCCTCTCATACCAGCACCTATTATTTTCAACACTCACATTTTCATACTCTGAAGAACTGGAACATTTTGTGTATTTGTCTGAAAAACTGCAACATGCCTCAGGCATGTGAACTGATGTGCGTTAACTACATAACTATCAACATAACTATGATTAGTCTGTAATAAGCAGATGCTTGATCACTGAGAGTGATGTGCATGTTCAGCAAACCTCACTAACCTTTATAATTCACAATAAAAGAAAACGATAAGGAAAAGGAAAGATAGTGCATATTGTATAAAGAGAGTTTATATTCCTGATTATACAAATCTTAGGTAAAATGTCAAATTAACAATAAAATAATATTGTGCTGATTGAAGTGGGAGAAAAACTGTTACTGCTTTACTTTAGCTCAGCGTTTTTGCAGAGGTTAGGAACTCATTGGCCAAATAAATTCTTCTTTAGTGTCAACAATGTTACCTTAGGGGATTATTGATTTGCAGTTTTTATGTACCCGAGTCTCCTGTGAACAGAAAGGTACGTTCATCAGCGACTGTGGCTGAAGAGCACTTGTTAGTTGAGGCAAGTTATTTGCTTGAATTTACTGCAAAGTACAGCTGGCTGGAGATCTAGTGGATTTATTCTAAGTGATTACCTTTATCTTATGATGATGCATTTCTATCCTGATAGGAACTATCTCAGTGACAATGATGCCCTCATCCACATTTGAGGACAATGGAAATTATGCAAATCATATATTATAGCCATCATCGTCATCTGACCTCAATCAAACTGAACGTTTATGGAATGGAGTTCCATCACTCCATCAGGACTCCCAAATGTCCGTATTTATCAGTTTTGTAATATCATATCAATATCAACGGCATATTAAAGATATTTCAGCGTTATTTAGGGGGCCAGTGCCTTGTTGTTATGTTTTCCCTTTAATCCGATATTTTTCTCACATGTGTATTTAATGGAATACGCATAAAAAATCTCTAAAGTGTTTACTTTATGAAAATGTATGTAAAAGTAAAACTTGAACAAAGTATGTAGACACCAAAATCCAATTCTTTGAGATATACCATTACCACGGGAATTACTAAGCAGCCTTTTCAGAAGTTTCTGGAATCTTGCTAATGTTACATACTTTAATTCAGCCAAAGAGTGCTAATGAGGTTGGCTGCTCAGGCTGGGAGATGTAGCTTTAAGTTGATCATAATGTGCTGGTTGTGAGTTGAGGTGAAGGCTCAATTATTGTATCTTAAATTATAATTGTATGCTTTAGCATTAGGATTTTCTATTAATAGACCTTAGCCCCCTCAATGAAATCCAGTAGCGTTATCAGCATCTTTTAACTCCCCATAAAGGCTTATATGCCAAAATGCACTGGAATTTTTTTTTTTAGGTGAAATGTGACCATGCCATGAAAATAAAAGCATAAAAAAAAAACATTATTTAAAAAGAGAGTGACTTAGAGTTCTTTGATGTTTAAGCTTATATACCAAAGAGCACCTCAAAGAAAAGCAAACTGAATCCAGGAAGCACTTCTTGTCAACTAACTGTTCAAGGGTTACCTACATACTTCATGTGCTCGTCTGGATGCTTGCTGCAGTTACATTAACACGTGTGCCCAGCAGCAGCAGTTAGCTCTGTCTCCATCAAACCTTCCTCAGTATAGAATGAGATTGTTTGCAGCTGCTCCTGTACTGAATTTGTCATCAAACACACACACACACACACACATACACACAAAAAGCACAGTGTACTCAGAGGCCTGTTCAAAGAAAAAGCTCAAGGGACTTGTGTTTCTCTATCTGTGTGTGTGTGTGTGTGTGTGTGTAGGGGCTTGTGAGCATGTGAAGCCACTTGTCCTTGGAAGGGGATTTAGCCCTGGTGCTGGCAATCAATCAATAAGTGGTGTTGGAGGAAGGGGTCATGGAGATATAGCCCTTCTCTCTCTCTCTCTCTCTCTCTCTCTCT
>NW_005187492.1:1674763-1713498 GCF_000239375.1 Pundamilia nyererei
TTTTTGTACATCAAACAGAGGTGGTTCTGCAAATAGAAAAAAATTTGATTTTCACAAGATCAGATGCATAGCCAAGTTCATTTCTAGCTAAATTCCGTGCTTGTGCTCGAATGGACACGTCAGATTATTTCTGATTCTCATAAGTAAAATCTTCTACATCACATGGAAATATTTTTTTCCTTTATTATTTAATCTAAATACCACACATAGAACCACATCTTCTTCTTTTTTTTAAAGAAAAGGTTGAAAGTGAAGGAAAACCCTTCTCCCCCCCCTCTGGAGTGGTTACTTTAAATGTTTATTCAACAGGATTAGCCTTTTAAGGAAAGTTCTGACATTGCGAACACTCTTAATAAGAAAGAAGATTTACTGCCAAGAAACGCTGCCTTCCATTTATACTATAAGTTAATTACTAACCTTTGTGATAACAATAACACAATACATGGGAATATAAATAGGCAATCTGAGATATTGTTACGCTGAAGAGAAGTGCTGATGAAGATAATCTCTGTGTTATTAGATACTTTGTATTATTAGATTGGAAAAAGAGAAGTGAACAGAAGGAGAAAGAAGAGAACTGGAGTGATGCTTCTGTGAAATGTCAAGCATGAAAAAGCTGGTTGGGTGTGGGCCTTTAATTAATCCACTTTATAAGGAGAACTGTTGTCACTGACCCACACACAAGAGCGTCATCAAAGGCAAATCCACTCCGCACTCACTGAATTAATTGATTTAGTCACATAAACACATAGTGTTAAATGAAAACAGTGTGTTAATTTGCTAAAAACTTTGCTGTACGACTCCTCACATAAAAGCTTAAACTAGCAAGCTAAAATAGGGCCTTTACTGCTTAGGTCTGAATTCTTGTCAGCTGTCGCCCCTGCTGTGATAGGATCTGATCACATTAAATTGATATCTTCTGATCTTAACTTCTTTTGTGAGTGTGCGTGTGTGTGTGTGTGAACAAGACAGAGAAACAGGCATTGCAGCTTTGTATTGCTTGCCATTGTGCTCTCTGGCAGTCCCCTGTTGGCAGCAGCCACAAAACATTAAAATTATTTTATCCAAACCAATGTGGCACCTCCTTTAATAAATGGCCATCTGGTTTTAAACGATGAAAAAAAGAAACTCAAGTCTTCAAGCTCACATTTTATATAGAGAACCATTTATTTTCTTGTGTTCCTAGTGGGGAGGATATGGAAAAAAAGAGCACAGCATCTCTTACTCTTCACAGCAGTGGTTGTGGAGACAACATAAATCACCCAGTGTGTCAACATCTTTGTGATGGATGACCAGATATAACATATGGCAGTCTACATCACTTTTGATCTGTACATTCACACTGAATCTAAAATAATAAAAAAAAAGAGTTATATATAGACATGATTCTTTCTCTAGTTTCCCTCCACTCTTATTATTCATTGAAGGAGATGCAGGTATTTTTGTTGCTGTTTATGCATTGTGACATTCTCTCCTGATGGGCTGGCTCAGGGGTGGAGATAAAGTGGATACAGATGACATGGCTGACTGTGCTGGAGGTGAAACACCGAGAGAAAGTGATGTAAGGTAACTTAAAGTCATCAGAAGGCCACGGCTCTGCAGAATGATAAACGATGCCATGCCACCTGTTTAATGCACCATCGTTTTTGGAGGGCTCTCGTTTGATTTATATGCTGCATTCCTTTTATGGCATTTTGTTCCTTTCATCACGTTCATAAAGGTGTTTAATGTCAACAACATGCATGCAGCATCTTCTGACAGTGCATAATGGTCCCAGCATGGTAGCCTATGATGCTACGTCGAAGTTTGCAGATCTGTATGTACATATTTAGCCATCTACTGCCACTTGGGGGCAGTGTCAAAAACATTTCAAACAAAGTGGGCAATTTTTCTTTATGTTTTAGCACATTGTTGGTCCTTTAGTGTTACTCTTCACTCAAAAGACAGAAGCAAGAAACTTTGTTGATTTCGAGTAAAAACAAGAATTAAATTAAAACTCTCCACTCCACTTTCTATGTTTGATGTGTATTCGCTCTTCTTTCTTTGGTAGTAAACCCTGCTGTGGTCATTCCCTTTTCCCTATTCAAGCTGCTTTTTTTCAGCCAGTCAGCATGGAGAACAGGATGCAAGCCCGTCTCTGTGTCCTACATGTTGCTTGAATACCCATAATCCTTCTCTGCGTAGGCTGAGATCTACGCAAACAGGCGCAAATGTAGGACCGTCAGTCCGTCTTAAGGTGGTTTTCTGTGAAAAGTACAGAAATGTGAGAGCCTAAGCTGAGAAAGATAAGTAACTTGGACTTATTTATTGTTTACCCTGAACAGCAGGCTCAGTCATCGGGAAGAGGTCTCATTATGTGATTTGGGTGTTGGGGCGATCGTGGCTCAAGAGTTGGGAGTTCGCCTTGTAATCAGAAGGTTGCCGGTTCGAGCCCAGCTTGGACAGTCTTGGTCGTTGTGTCCTTGGGCACTTCACCCGTTGCCTGCTGGTGGTGGTCAGTGGGCCCGGTGGCGCCAGTGTCCGGCAGCCTCGCCTCTGTCAGTGCGCCCCAGGGTGGCTGTGGCTACAATGTAGCTTGCCGTGTGTGTGAATGAGTGGATATGTAAAGTGCTTTGGGGTCCTTAGGGACTAGTAAAGTGCTATATAAATACAGGCCATTTACCATTTGTGAAATGTTGACCTTTTACTATACACATCATTATATTTCTTTCCTCAAAATGCCAAAATTTGTTATACTACCACTTTTTTTTTTATCAGTATATAAGTACTTAGTCTTAAGTTTAGGCCTGGCATTGTATTATTTTACTACTGTACTTTGTTTAATTTGTGAAGTAATACAGATACACGTGTGCACGTTACACATATTTAACAAATATTAGCTGACTATTGTAAGCGGGCATCTATCTTTTTTCCTTCCTTTTCTTATTTCCCTGTTGTACTGTAACTTTCAAACAGAGAAGTGAGCCTAACCGCTCTAACACATCTTCAAATGAGCTAAGATCTTATAATAATCTGAAGGTGGCACTGCTGATTGCGATCATGTATCTGGTAGTTCTATGTTTAATGAGGCAGGCCCAACTGGAGAGAAGGGAATCATCCGACAATACCTGTTTCTTTTGTGAAAAGCTTTTCTGTAGCAGTTGGTTTAAGTCATTCTGGGAAATCACAGACTGAAAAGGGAACAGATGATGCAAGTTGAAACTGCAAAAAAGAAAAGACAATAACAATGTGCTATTATAAATGAAACATCACAAATTGTTGATATATAACCATGCAAAGAGCAGACAATGATGGATTTTTACTTTGCTGTAAAATTGTGTGGCAATGAAAGGAGCAAGAGGAGTGACTAAATATATCATTGCCTCATTAGAATAATAAAAGAACTTTCTCTTTCTTTGTTTCTAGCAACCCAAATAAACATATTAATAAATTATCTCCCCAACCACTGACCAGGGTCAGCTTAAATAATAGATATACTTGAATAAACCTTTAATGCCCTAAAACATGAGGAAAGAAAAGCATTACTGGTGAAATGATAAATGCAGCATAGACGACTGATCCAGAGGGGGAAGTAGTGTTGTTTATTTGTTAAGGCTCATGCCTGGTGCCTCGGGGGCTTCTGGCTCGAGCTTGGTTTTTCCTTCTCATACTGGAGGCTATTCACCCCCTCTCTGACTTTGGAGGTTACCTTTACAGGATCATTGTGGGTAGAGATTTTTTTTATCTCTTTAAATCAGATTTCCTGTATCAGTTGTTTTAAAAGTGATATAGCACTTCCATAGAGACCATTCAAAACATGCCAAACAGCCTAATCTGTGGACTAGTGAAGCGGGCTTTCTTTTTGTGTAAAGAAGTAGAAATACATTCGGAAATTGTTCGCATTTAGTCAGTCTACTGTCATCTCAAAGAATTTCCTGTCAAAACTAATAGAAACACTTCAGAATGGCTACTTGGCTTAACCGCCTCATGCCTGTGTGGTGTGTGGTATCACTTGGGTAATGTCTTTGTCGGTAAGAACAACAACGGTTCAAACCTCTAGCTCAAATTTAATTTACTGCTCAAGCAACCACTCTCACAACATGATCCATTCTTCCATTCTTAACAATTTGAAAGACAATGCTTCCCCCTGCAAAAAGAAAAACAGAAAGAAAGACAGATATAGTTGGCACTCTTGATTTAAAATGTCTAGCAGTCTTGAGAGTTGGTAATAAAAAGCACCGCTCTATATACAGTAAACAATATGTGCCATGATTAATATTAACAAATATAAATCCACAAATGTTTTTACACAATCTGAAGCCACTGTTTTCTATCCTGCACATTTTATGTTACTTTCTTGTAAGCTGCAGTATTTTTCTCTGAGCTCTTTCTGTTTCATTTTTGACAACATTGGAAGCCTCCGACTGGTAAGACTGCAGGCGAATAACATAACAACATCTGACCATGGAAAATACAGTTTAACAGTAGCTTAGTTTTTTATGAGCAACAATAAACACAGGACAAAATCAAAGAGACGTTTTATTTTACCATTTGGCTATCACAAATTCTCTGTGCAGACAGCAGTCTATGTAGTGATAAGGTTATGCCTTATATGCGCTAGCTTGCAGTACAAGATATCATCAAGGGGTCCGTCATTGCACAGCTTTGCACAAGCACTGGTAGACTTTATAGTCAGTGGGTTGTGAAGATCTTGAAAGCTTAAAGCTCTCTTCTGGGAACTAGAAGAAAAACCTGTGGTATCTGCAATGCCCTTCTACTTTTGTAATGGACCAGACAGCCATCAGAGGTAAAGGAAAGTGCAGATGAGTCTAAGGCTCCTTGTAGACCACTTAATGGCCTATCACCCATTGAGACCTTGAGATTTTTGTGGTGGATTTCTGCTTGGGCAATGGGCAAAGGTTGTAGCAGGTGATGCTCTGAGAGTTGATTGAGAATGCATGATATGAAATGATACATAGTTATGGAATGGGTATAAGGGACAGAAACCACTGACGTCAGCATAAAAAAGAGTGGGAAAAGAAGACGAAGGAAACTTTGTCACATCTCCAGCCATTAATGCTTTCCGTTGTTTTGGCTGAATGATAAAAGCAATGTGAGTCTTAATGAGAAACAGAAGGATAAAAAAAAGCAATGAATGTTTTATGTGACCTAGAAACAACCAAAACTGTGTGTTTTAAAATCCAAAATGATTAAATTATACAACATCGCTGCACATGCTGCCAAATGAGAAATGAAGTGGCCACACAGCTAGAGAGATGAACTAACAAAAAGAAGGTTAATGACCGTGACAAGCTAAAGGGGGAAGAATTGAATCAAACACATTGCTTTCTGCCATAGCAGAGACTGTTAATGACCCTTTGAGGAAAGCAGTGAACCCACTATTGCCTGAAAGTGGCACAGTGACTAATAGCGCCATGTGGGTCCCAGGTGGGTCCCTATGTGTAACTTTATGACATTTAGCAGGACAGTGCAGAGAACGGTGGGCATGCTGAGGGAACTTTTTCTGGGTGAGCAAATGGCAGTTTAAAAAAGTATGTTGAGAGTCAGTGTAGGCAAATTGTGGTGCATTAGAGTTTGCAGTTTTAAATGGACTGATTCTTAAATTGCACTTTTCTACCCCACTTGAGCACTTAAAAAGCTTTACACAATATGACCCATTCACAGAAAGTGCTTTGTATCTAACATTCACACTCCAATAAAAGCACTGGGAGCAACTCAGGGTACAGTATCTTGCCCAAATATACTTTGGTATGCAGAATGGAACATCCAGGCATCAAACCCCCAACCTTCTGATTTGCAGATGACCTGCTCTGTCTCCTGAGCCACAGCCACCCCAAATTATATGCACACTTTTCTTCGAGAGAGATTATCTGTTAACCTGAGATTTAAACGTGGTGTAAATTCAACGAACTCAGCAACCAGCTAATTCTGCAAAATAACAACAAAGCGGTCATTAGATGTTTGCATCTTTCTACTACAAAAACAGCAGTAGCAGAGATCAAACCAAAGATAAAAGTCAGAGTGAGTAGTATACTTTGTTTCATCTGGTGGCCAGAAACACAGCTTCAAATGAATTATAATGTTCCTTACATTACAACTTTCAATTTTGCTGGCAAAAACAACAACAACATAAAAAGCTTTCACAACCTGAGTAAAAGAAGTCTTTTCTTCAAAGCAGCAGATGGTGTGTGTGTGTGTGTGTGTGTGTGTGTGTGTGTGTGTGTGTGTGTGTGTGTGTGTACTGGGTTAGGGGGTTTTGTCTAAATGTTATAATTGAACTGTACCGGTTTTACACTCATGGTCGACACTTTTATTCAACATTTCTTCTTGCTTGTCAAATCCAGGGAAATACATTATCCACATTGATAAACAACCATAAACAGATTTGAGTGTGGTATGCGCTCTGAGTAAGTAACAGTATCAAAAAAGCAGCCTGGTGAAACAAGAAAAAAAGGTTTGGGTTCATTTATTTAAAAGCATAAAGTACAAAAATATCTGCTATCCCTTTTCAGCATCTCAGTGTTAAACAGCTCTATTTGAGAATGAGAGACACTCTCGAGACTTATTATCAGCCTCTGTGGAGCTGTGATCTGAGGATATATTTAAACCTTTGATAAATAAACCAGTTATTTTCTGGCTTAGGTAAACACAACTTTCCAGTATACAATTACGTCATGAACAATAAAATAAAATGAGATCTGAGGTCTATAATACAAACCCAAGTGGACCACGTGGATATCTGGATGTAAATATTTATATATTGTGTCCATGTGTTCATACATTTATGTATATATATATATATCCAAGGTCACTTGCAGGCCCAGCTAAAGCTGTTTGACTGAGCAGAAAGGATTCTGACAGCAGTATTTTGTAGCTTTAACTAATTCCAGCTCTACTGTCATGCTTAAATACCTTTTCCATGTACCTTCCCGTCATTCTGGAAACACTTCAGAGGGAAGAACAGAGAGCCATAGATGGAATACATTCAATTTTTTCTTTTTTCTTTCTCAGTCTGCTAATCTGAAGTGTTGCCCTCATATAATGCAGACTTTTTTTTCTCTTTGACTGTACAAGTGTAAAAATAACACATATTTTCCGAGCTGTATTTTAATGTGGGTCCTTGCACATTCATATCCATTTGGGATTTGCCTTTCTATAGTTCTTTAAAAAAAGAGGAATCTATTATTAAGTCATGATGGTACAGTGAATATCGCAAGTCGTTCTCTCTCTCACACACACGCAAACACAATCAATTTTAAACTGCTAAAAAAAATCACTTTGAAGACTCTGAGTCCTTCTGAGCAAATTGTGGTTTGCAGGTTGTCCACATTAGCTGGTGCTGTTCATAATGATGAAATATGAAAAACTAAATCCAAACCAATTTAAAGTTTCTTAATTAGAGTTGGAGCTAAGGCGTGGAACATCACTTTTTCAAAAGATATTCCTTTATTTGGGTTTTTGATGATGGTGGTAGAAAGTACTGTCTAATACACTTGTTCATGGTTGTTCACTAGGTTAGGATGTGGTGACTGTAAAAGTGTAAAACCATTCAGTGACCCCTTGCTTACGTTGTTTTCCTGTGTTGGGGAATTGGTGTTCTTGACATGACTACTGTTATCAGGAAAGAAATGTTTCCATCTAGTCATCCATTTTCTTAACCTTTTATCCAATTTATGGTCATGCAGTAGCTGCAGTGTATCCCAACCGACAGACAGACAGTTTAGGATCACCAGTTAACCTGACATGCTTGTCTTTGAACTACCGGAGGAATCCACAGTACTGAAGAAAAGGGGACAGTGCTATTCCTCCTGCAGGATCAGCTGGAACATGGGTTTCTTCACTCTCCCTTTAATTTCTCAAGAGGATGGATGGATGAATTTTTAAGAAGCCATATATAGCCACCAGAGACAAATTCAGTCAATTCACCATTGGTCATATAAAACTTATGTGAATAAATGGGAGTTGATAAAAACCTCCTAACAGTTATGCGTGCTGCTTCAAACTCCACAAATCTAAATCTGGCTTTGTTTACACTGAGTGATAAGGACTCCCACAATCGCAGTCATCATATTAGCTCATTCAGGTGAAATCCCATGTTGTGGGGATGTTGCCAGGGCTTTTCCAGTCACATAGTGCATTGTTTGTGTTTTCATTTCTCATTGTCTCTGTGGAGGAAAGATCACTTCAAATCTGAGCGATGCCCCACTTCCCTATCAGACGCAGTTTTAACCGACTCCAGCATAGAGTCAGGATGACTTTAAGGGCTTAATTAGCAGTCCAGAGTAGTTATATAAGGAAATAAAATATGTGGCGTTGGTACGTTTCATTTGCTAAGAGCAAAATCTTTTCGCTCTTATCAAGGACTCTTCAATTCTAATAATGCAGCATTTAGAGCTCCTCAGTGCAGCTTTGTAACTACCAAGCTTTTCACTTTGTTCTTTCTCTTGTTTTTTTCTTTTTCTTTTTTAGTTTGCCCACCTCCACCATTCATCCTTACTTTCACTTAGAGGTAGTTGGCATGGTGACCATCCATCTTTATTGTCTCCCCATCAAACAGGACTCCCCTGCAGGCCCCGGCTCTTTGTAGCTCAATGCCAGGCGCTGTGCCTGTTTTAGCTATCCTGATAGCTGAGTGGCCTTGCTGGAGCTGAACGTTCAGCCTCCCACCCCCTGGGCAGCTGCTGGCCCTGATGCACTACTGCGGGTTGGACTAAATCTAGATCTTAGTATGGATTCCCTCTCTGATCTTGCACACTGTAGTTGGAGTGTTTCTTAGTAGAGACCCCTTTTTTTTAAAATTCCCAGCCTTAGACAAATTTTTAAAAATGGTGCTCAACTTGCATTCATGAAATACATGTGTTCACTCAGATCAGTATAACAGAATTTAGATTTTTCCTTAAAGTCTCTGTAGAAAAAACATGTGGATGTGTGTAAATATTGCAAAATCAATTTAGTTTTCTTGTGAAAGTTCATTCTGTTGCTCTCTGACCTCCATTTCTCCTGGCATTTCCTTCCCTATGCGGCGAGAGCAGCCAAAACACTGAGCCAAGAAGACTCTGAATTAATGATGCAAAAATCTCTGACTGGTGCTGCAAGTTTGTTACACTGGCCACTGAATGGACAGACTCTCGTATGTAGCCCAGCCATGATATCCATGCAACTCATCATACACTGTCACATTTCATACCTCAGCTGTGGAGCCGTATGGCTTATCTGGCAATGCAGGCTTTTCATTTCATTGAATTAATTCCTCCATTTGCTTTGTTTTGCAGGGTGCTCACATATTCATTTATTCACAATGGGATGTGTATCGTGGTAAGCGGATGCCTCGTCATTGTCATTCAGCTAGAGACAGAGCACGTACTTAACAAGGAAAAGCTCGTTAGATTAATTTTGTTTTCCTTTTTTCCAAGCACGCTACTCTCTCCCCATCCATTTGTGTAATGTGAACGCAGAATGACTCTGTGATGCACCATATCATGGCTTTTGAGCTGACACCATGTCACCAATAATAATGGCATTACACTAAAGATTAAGGAGTTGAGCCATTTGTTGCCACTGTAAAGCCCCTTTGCTGATGTTTTTCAGTCTTGCAGCAGCTATTGTGGAAGTGGTTTTGCAAATGTTTCCAGCTTATTTAGCTTTTTTCCATCCTGACATCCATTAATCCCTCCAGTCTGCCCAGTAATCTTACACTGCCACTGCTGTGCAGACTAAACATTACTTTCTCCACCAACTTCTATACTGCATATTATTCTCTTTATGTCCTCTCATATATATTTTTTCATTCAGAAAAAAGGCCAAGCAATCAGAGGAAAACCCAGCACTGTTATTTCACTTTTTTGATCCAGCTAAAATTGCATGACCATAGTCACAACCAGTGCCATCCAACAGCAAAGCTTTAAACTGTGGCCTTCACTTTCTTTCAGTGCTATATCCCGACATAACACCTACAATAAGTGCAGCTCACATCCCCCATTAATCCCATGATCCTTCTTACTGTCACACATGAGTAAGACTTTGAGGGCATGTTTTTCCCTCTCACATGGCCGAAGTAGCCAAAAAAACATTTTTTTTCCTGGTGACAGACATAAAATGCAACACTATCCACTGAAGATCAAAGTCAACATAAACCATAAAATCATCTGCAAACACAAACAAACAGAGAAACGAATGAAAAAACACCAAAACATGTTTAGATTGCACTTAACCCTTTACAGTTACAGTTGCACCTCTCAACATCTAAAAACCCAGGGTCATACATGTGCTCCGAAGCAGAGGCATATGAGAGGGTTCGATTCCTAAACTACCTCAATTAGTGCTTTTTTTAAGGCTAAGGAGAAGTGGCTCTCACCTCGGCCCTCACTCTCTCCCTAAGGATGAATCTTATCCTCTCTTTATGTAAGAGGTAGAATGTAGATAAACCAGTAGACTTAGAACTTTGCCTTTAGGCTTTTCCTGTTGTTGTTGTTTTTAACTTAAAACTTGCAGGTCATGATACTGGGTTTTGTACACAGTATTTTCTGTTATGGACCCAGTTTCCTGTTTCATATTTTCTGTTTGACGTTGTTGGAGTTTTCAGTTTGGATATTACCTTTGCCTAGATTATGTTTTCATTCTGATCTTGCATAGTCTGATTCTGTGATATCTCCCATGTTTAGTTAGCTTTCTCTTTGTGTTTGCTTTGCCATGTCTCAGTGTTCGTTTCCTATCTTATTTTGATAGTCTTTTGTCTTGTGTATTTTGTTCAGTTTTGCTTCCCTCCCTGCCTCCCTCATTAATTGATTCTGTTCACCTGTGCCTTTTTTCCCCCAGCTGTCTCTTTCCCTGATTACCTTGTGTGTATGTAAGCCCTCACTTTTCCTTAGCTCTTTCTTGCATCATACTGTTTGTCTGCCTAAGTGTTTGCCTCGTGGATTACCTGCTTGGATTACTGTTGAACCCTGCTTCCTTCAGATGTTTTTTTGCTTGTTTGTTTGTTTATTAAATCCTGTCCTGGAGTCTGGATTTTGGGTCGAGATTTTGCATAACCATGACAGTTAGTAAATTATCCACGAGACCTTCACTTATTTTGGGGGAGCAAGACACCATTATATTTAAACTCTTCTTTGGCTCCTTTATATAGAAATAGGAATTAAAGATAAAATCAAATGTCTTTTGCAGATTTTTGGTGTATCTTCCTTTAAAAGGTAAAACAGTGAGCTGATGATAAGGATTTCAAGCTCACCTAACTATACTTAACGCTGTTATGATCCATAATATAGAGGGGGTTCTGAGATTTCCCCACAGACGAAAGAGAGCTGAAGTGGATACTGATGTGCCCCGTAATTGAAATTAACAATCTCATACACACGGATCCTCCGAATCACGGCATAATTGCCTCCCTCATTAAAAAAACATGTGTTGCGTCTTTGTGATCTGCACCAGGTTTCATATTAAACTGGATTATTGCCGCTACCACACACAGTAAATTATATCGTTCTTCTTCTGTCAGGTCATTTGGCAACTACATAGTGAGATAGCACTGTCTGGTGGCATAGTATATACTTTAAGTGAATACGCTTTATTGCAGAGGTTTCGCTCTTCTGAACTTCAATTCCTCTCACTGTCCAATTGCCCCTTCATATAGAGCCTTGATCATTAGAAAATTTAATTAAAACTCTTAAAAAAGGGTGAAAAAGGAAGGAAGAAAATTTGAATCAGATGGATTATCCACAGTGGTGAATCTTTGTTCCAGAGTGGGGGGTGATTCCAGACCCATTAGCCAAGTCTATTTAATGCTGTGCTGAAATATGGCTTCACAGTGATTCAGCAGCCATTATACTGCATTGCATTGTCACATGTAAGCATGGCAACCAAGCAAATATATCAGATAAATATATAGGCTTAAATCTGATCATTAAAAAAAGGCTGAAATATAAGACTAAAAGTACACGTAACCTGGTGTTGTATATCATTTTAATATTTTAAAGGTCTAAATGTAAATGTTTGATACGTAAACAACTGGACAGTCTTCTCTTATTCTAAAAGCAAAACGTTTTCATCACTGTTCTTGTGATGTCACTCGTCTGCATTAAACTCCTAAGACCTGAACTCTTCCACAGCATGCACTTTTAATTTCTCTTTGATATTTGGGACCTAATGAATGTAAAAACAAAGAATTACCAGATTTATTTTTTTTACCTGATTTTTGTTTCTAAGAAAATTGAGAGCCACATATGAGGATATTCGTTTAAAATTTCGATAGAACAGTAGCAGTATAATGTCCTCATAAGTGGATATCAGGCCCTTGTAGAGCAAAATTGACTATTTTCGTCTAAATAACCCAAAATGTGATGTCAATATATGTGGACGCCAGGTCCTAGGAGGTTAAAAATGAGGGTCAAAAGAAAATATTACTGTGCAGTATTGAGAATGTAAGTGGACTGGTTCTTAAATAGCACTTTTCCACTTTACCTGAGTACCCAAAGCGCTTTATACAACTTGCCTCGCTTACCTTTTTCTACGCAAGTTCACACACATTCAGACTCCAATAGTTGCACTTCAGTGAATTTCGACTTGGGGTTAATATCTTCCACAAAGATATTTGGCGTGCAGACGAAAGCAGCCAGGGATCGAACCGCCAACCTTCCAATCAATAGATGGCCCGCTCTACCTCCTAGATGTAATATCCTTGCTACAAATTCTTTATTGTGTATGTGTGCACCTAAAGACTCAGGAAGTGAAAGATAAATGTTATTAATAATGATGCATGCTTTAGCTGAAGTGTTGAAAACAGGTGCCAAGAAGAAATGGGTCATCACCACTTATATGTGTTGATAGATTATCTCACTTTCATTCTTTTCTCCATCACAGTATGACTGCTCCATTTGAAAAGCTGCTCATTATTTAATAAAGCCACCTTAGATCTCAGTACTTATCTTACTAAGCTGTATATCAGTGGGAAATTGTCTTTGTTGTGACAAACAAAAGTTGAACCACTTTAGTTTCATACTTCACACCCATTGCGAGTAATTCACATTTTATAGAGAATTTCACATTATAACCCCAGATTTTAAAATTGCTTTGATAAGTCAAGTTCACTTAAATTTATCATTTTGGAAAAGCTCGTCTAAGAAAAATCGTCTTCTGTTGACTCATTGGCAGTCTTCAGTATCCAAATAGTGACACAAATCAAGGAAATCCATTTTAAGAGCTTGGAGGAAGGCTTTTAAAATCCTGCAGAATGACAAATCTGGCCTGTGACGATGAAGTTTAGCTCGAGGCACATAATCCATTTGTTCCCCAAATATTCTCTAGAAATGCTTTTTCATACTTACTCCAAAGTTATGCTGAAAGTCGACACAGTTGACAGCATCATTTACAGCCAAGTTGCCGAAAAAAGTGACAGGATTATCACAAAAACATTTACAAAGGGATCAGGTGTCTAAGGATTTAAGATTTTAACATCTCATAGATAGTCTAACTTTGAAGATGTCTTTTCATATTAATATCTATATAGTTATTTTCAGTAGCATGTAGAGAGGGAACCGATACCTTGAAAATGTTTTTTTCTCATTTGTCAATAATAAATGCTGAGATAAACATGTCAAATCAGAAGTTATGACATAGAAACTTAAGAAAAAATATTTACCATTTGCCATGATTTCTTGTTAAGCAAATACATTTGAGCAAATTTGTCATAGTCACCATATTCATCTGTCATATGTCATCTTTCCATTCATTTTCTTAACCACTCATTTGACTAGAGGGGTTGGAGCATGCCCAAGATGACAGTGGGTGAGAGATGGGGTACACACTGGAAAGGTCACCAGTCTGCAAGGCAACTGACACAGATGGGAAGACAGCCATTCACACTTGCATCCTAAGGGTAACTCAGAATAATCAGTTATTGAACATGCATGTTTGAGCTGTGGGAGGAAACCAGAGTACCGAGAGAAAACCCACACAGGCACTGGGAGAGCATGCAAAACCATGTGCACTCATTTGAACAAAAGGTCAGATTTCCTTGAGTCGTAATCTCCCAGCTGAAGCTGAGTTCAAATGACTCAGATCGATTCAGTCTTTTTTATCAGAGAACCCTTCAAGTAAATCAGGCTGTAGCCATTGTTCTCCTGTAAAAGGTGCACAATGGCAAAGAAAAAATGCTTATTGAGTAGCACTGATACTGACAGATTGTTATTTTAAACTGCTTGAGGGACTTTCTCGGCGTCAAATCACAGCAAGACTGAAGCAGGACAGTGCGTTGGACTCATTTGACCATAACTGCACCGTTTTTTTCCAAAGCATGATCAGCCAGACCAAAAGTAACCACACCATCAAAAGATGTTCACTGAGAGACAGACATGCAACTTCATCAAAGATCCAAAATTGGCCAAAAAAATAAATAAATACATAAATAAAAACACGACTGTGTTCAACAGAAGCTCTGTCACTTGGTGCTTTATAGGAAGAGAAATGAGACCTTGTGTGATCAAAGTTACACCAGCATTTAATAGTGGACGGCTTCTGCTGTGAAGGATGGATAAAGATAGTGTTTGAAACCTTTGTGGAAATATGGTGGTGGGAATACTTATGTCTTTGGATGTTTTTTTAATTTACTTTTGATTATTCATCCATTGATCTGAGATCAACTTTTCACTTAAATGCTAAACTGATGTAATGTGAGATGATTATTTTTAATGGATTTTATTTAATAAATAAATAAAATAAAGAAATGCAAAGGGTTTGTCAATATGTTTCACCTCTTTATTGCTTTACTGCATCAACCATGAATCATGTGGCAGCACTATATCTTATCTTTTTTCCATCTTGCAGCCCATGGGCCTATGCACCCTTCCAGTTTTCTTTATGTATAGGCTCAGCTTAGTACAGTAGTATACTATCCCCTGTGCTTTCTTCCTCACTTTATCTGTTACTCTGTGCATCCTGCTATTGAGATTCTGCTCACACTGGCCTGTCTAATTAGAGTGAGGCAGCGAGAAAGAAAAACAGAAGCTCTTCTTTTTGCCTCCTTCCACACATCCTCTACCTCCTTCCAGCGCCTCTAGTTTTCTCTGCCCCTCCCTCCCATTCTTCAGTTAGCTGGATGACTCGAAGATAGTGCTAATTGATTTGTTAAAAGCCACTCGGTTTCTAATTGCATCTGCAGGACTTCCCAGTGACAAAATGAAACAAGACGTTTTTTCAAAAAGTTTTTGAAAAAGTTACAGGACTTGCGTATTAATGGCGCTCCTCCATTTCAGTCGATACCTACAGGTGTAGGGTGCAGCTGTGCATGGTGGCAGACATTGTGAGATAGTAATGTGAATAATTCATTTGTTTGGAGTAGCCAGTCTAGCTGCTACATTTCCCTTTACAGGTCTGTGGTTCGCCAATCTGTTTATTTATTTAAAGTCATACTGCATATTGGGCCCGTCCACATATGAGCTGCCAGCTCTGAGAATAAATTATACACCACCTATTGACATTCTCAAAAATGATCAGTGTAGGGCTCAAAGTATAGGAAAGAAAACATGATGTGTACAGCCAGGAGATTTCGCTGAGAAACCTATTCCCTCATATCTGCATTACTTTGTTTCATCTATCTATCTTTGTGTCTGCATGCGCATGCTTCCTCTGCTGTGGAGAATGATCAATATTTCAGTGAAGTGTCATTTCGGTTCCAGGCCTGTTTATTTCCCCTGTCTCGTTCAGGGATTTGAGATAAGCTGCCTCTTGTGAGTTCATCCCTATAGAAGCATGTGCATACATGCGCCACAGTGGTCATATATGTATGAGCACACACTTCCATGCGACAGGAACATTTTTCCCACCTCAGCTAACACAGCTGGGCCAACAAATCGCACCACACAACTCTCCAAATTACCCAGCTGCCCCATGCATGTTCCAGCTGCCCCAGCGTGCCATGCTCATTTATAACAGAACCTATGTGGCAGGCTCCAGCAAGGTCCATAGACACACACACAAATTCCACTCTACAGAAAAGCATGCATTTCTCCATATGTGTCTGTCCTGCTGGTGACTTCCCAGCAGTTAGGCTTCGTTTCAGCTGGGCTGGTTCTCCCTCACAGGCTGCCACCTGCTGCCACATACACATCCTGATCAGTCACTGTTAATAAGAAAATTCAATCAGCAGTTCATCACACATTTCTTACCACACTTTCTTACCAATTTCCCAAAGTCTGTGAAAAACAACAGCAACTAAAGAGTAAAGAGAGAAGGAGATTCTGGCAATAAATTCCACATTTTCAGGTCTGTACAGTCAGGTATCACCATCTTGAATTTAAAAATATCTTGGATCCATTCCCTCGATTATATGGATGCAAGCAAGCTGTCAAACCCACGTAGCAGGCGCCGTAGATAGAATTGTGTTGTTTTGTTAAAGAGAACAGATTTAGCGATGTTCTTATCCTTGCCTTGTTTTTGTTGTACAGAGGCTTCTGCCTAATGATCTGCATCAGATTAGGAAGACAAATCATTAAACACAGCGGTTTGTTTCCATCCTTAAATTGACCTCCTTAGCCATGCAATGGAGTGGAAACCATGTTTTTGAAGCAGACACTTTTTAGATTGTATTCCTGATATAAACCTTTTCCCCTTCACTAGGGGAATTTCCTATCCCCTGCCCTACCTTCCCCCCATTCGCATTAATTTTTATTGTCTCACCTCATTAAAGCCATTTTACACTCTTTGCTAAAAAAAAGTGTTTTTCTCACTGTGTTTTATCATAGTTAATTTCAACCTTTAATGTCATCCATAATAACCTGTTCTGCTTCTGTATTGTGATTTGCATCCTTGTATCTTTTTTCAAAACGTATTCTGACTGCAACTTTTTGCTGGATTGTAGCTGAGCGGTAAAAAAATCAGTCATCGTGGGCTTGTTTTTGGTGATAACATGGAGCAGGCGCTGTACTTTTTATGGCTAAGACACATTCTGCCATGGCAATTACCACTAGTTCATGAGCCTTCCTTAGTCATTTCTGCAGGACAAAGTGTGCAGGAAGAAAGACGAATTTATATCTCAGCAAATGACTGTACAAAACATTTTGAATGCTCTCTTTTTGCTTGATTGGGGATTTTCTTGAGCATCTTCTCTCTATGTTGGAGCATGGCCCAGCTCACACGAGATATAAATGAAGCACTTTAAGAAGGTTTCTCCTTTTAAATTCCACTCTGCAGTTTCTAGTTAATATTTTAACTAGCTCCCCACATTTCAAGACTCACTGTGGCAACACCAGGATGTTTTATATTATGCCCGGCTAAGCCAAACACTTAGCAGCGCTTGAGTCATTGAAATGCCGAAATGGTTCAGGGATAAAATTAGGGCATGAAAGCAAAACAGGAGAAGCAAATAGTTATCAATAAACAGATTTGAAACAGCAGATGGGTCTCTTGGAGAGAAAGCGAGCAGAGATGAGTGACTGCCCGTTGCTACTAAGCGCATGTAGAAAAAGGGAATGATTTTCTTACCAAGTTTATGCTAGTTTTACATTAATATCTACACAGCAAAACATCATTTCTTATGACCAAAAGAGAATGATCCAATCTTGTTGTTAAAAGGCACTGAGAGCACAAATATAACTGAGGTTGTGGTCTCCCTGGCTGCACTGCAGTTGCCAGAAAATGGTCCTCTTATAATGGCAAGTGTTGTCATGATGGTGCAAAGCATTTCTGTGCAGCAGAAAGATAATAGTAGTTTGGAGTGCATCACTTGGCTGTGTGATCAGTTCAGTAATAAAGTTCATTCAAGAACCGTGAAGTTGTCGTTGTCGTTTTTCTGAGTTTTTAGCAAATTTTAGCTTTGCCTTTCAAGGCAGTTATTACACATATTATTTGCAACCCTAATGTTGTTTTCGGCATAGAATTGAGTTGTCAATATGTTGGTGTTTTAGTGGAGTTTTAGAACAATGTATACACAGAGAGCTCTAACCAGAAGCTTGACCTCCTATTAAAAAACCCTTCTGACTTCAGGGACATGTAATGCTGTATATAAAAATGTACATTTGCTGAGAAATAACCACTATTAGCCATCAAAAACCATAAATTCCTTCTGTCTTTCTTCCTGATGTTGCACTTCATTAGAGTTAGCAATTTAATACTTGGCTACATAATTGTTTTTAAAGCTTAAAGTAAATGACAATTATTATCCTTATGATTATAAGCAGAAAGTTATTTGGGTCTGGCACCTAAAATTTGCCATGCTTAGTCACATTTAACATAGTAATTATCATAAAATAATTTATTTCACTGAGCCCTACATTTACATTGATGTTTATTCTTTAAAGGCACTTACACAGACAAATTACATAGACCTGAACCAAGGGCATTTTAATACGAGTGAGGGAAACAACCTGACAAATTTCTCCCTTTTTAAGCTGCAAATCCAATTCTAATCAGAAGAATTATTGACTCCTGCAAATAAACACTTGAAGTGAATTAGCTGGCTGGCAGGGCGAAGTCAAGTACATCCGCCAGACAATAATTATTGGATTAACAATGGATTCCAGTGTGTCTTCCAGTGCAATCATTAAAAAGGTTAATTGAAGCCACTCTGAAATGCAAAAAGCTTAATAGCACATTGGATTGCTATTTCCATTTACCTTTGCAAAAACCACCAGATTGATGCAGAAAACCTTATTATCGAGATGCATTTTACATTATAATGGAAGAAGCCTTTTCAGTTAAATGTTGTAGTGTTGTTTCTAAAATCTATACATTCACACAAGTGGAGTTGTGCTTTGTAAGGCCGACACACTGCTTCTGTGAAACCAAACATCTTTTTGAGGATGATGATGATGAACACGTCCTAAAAAGAAAGTCTCAGATCGTTTATGTTCTGTGGCTGCCCACAATACTCTGAGTGTGCCCTAGGGACGCTCAACTCCATCAAACAGGAGAAACAAACAGAATCAGCAACAGACTGTCTGCTCCTGCTGTGTAGTAGAGTATGTCCTCGGCTGGTGGAGCTGAAGATTTGATGATGTGGGTGTTTGTGTGAGTGTGTGTCTTTGTGGAGTAAAAAGTGATGAATGAGAATTGATGCTCATTAGTTTTTCCTGACAGTAACATTGGAGGGTTACACCTGTAACATATTTCTGATGGAAAATAACATTCCTGTTTTCGAGGGGTGACCGGCTTTGAAAAAGAAAAGGCAACGTGCAGTCGTAGTGAATTCTCTGACAGCTGACAGACAGCCTGAGATAGTCTCATGGTTTGTGTGTGTTGGGTTAGATGAGTAAAACAGGATCAAAGAGCTGTGTGGTTTCACTGGCAGAGAGAAACACACTTTACCAGCGTGCTTCTCCAATCTCTACATTCCCTGTTGTTACTGAAGCAACCAACACACATGCATGCAATGACTGTGGCCAAATACTGGCTGTGCTGTGCTGGGCTATTTGGTTGCTGTGCAGAAAGACAAACAGGCTGAACTCCTCTGGTGTCCATCCACCAGACCAGAGCAAACCAACCAAGCCCAGCCGGCCGCTGCAGCATTTCTGTGCTTGTTTGGTCCCCCTCAGAATCTGCTTCATCTGGCAGTGACCCAGCACCAGAGCCACCTTGCCATCATAGGCAAATGTTCTAAAAGATTGATGAGCAGCATGAGCGTGCAGCCATCATGCAGGTGCAGGGACAAAGCTAATGAGCTCCCAGACATACAGAGACTAGACCTGTTTTGTCCTAAATCAGCTGATTCAGATCTACTCTGCTCTATACAGGCTGCTCTCTTGCCAGCCTCAACTTCATAATAATTACTCTAATTTCAATCCACAGTCTCCTCAACTCCTTTAGGGATTTAAACAGATTTGAACTGTGATTAACCCTAATTCAACCACAGAAGGTCACTGCGCAGGGTGTGTGAGATGTCAGTCAGATCTCTAAGTTGTTGTAATGTTCTAATTGTTGATACAGAAAAAAAAATATGGTTGAATGTAACACTTAACCTTACATGGAACTGAGTTTTGATAGTGAATCTTGGTTATAGGTGCATGTTTTTCAGTTATATATCTTAAAATTGTTCAACTAGCAAAAAATACTTGTAAGCGTCTAACAATCCTTTTCAATGTTAAGCAATTACAACTTCATGCAAAAGGTGACTAAAGGGAGAAAAATAATTCAGGGTGTCCTTTTTGTAGGAAGCTTCTTCCCATTAAAGGCTATAGTATGATATCAAAAGACTGCCACATTTTAAGGTTTTTTTATGATAATATAACTGTAACTGATAGCAAGTGCTCCCTGAAATAATGGAAAAAGCATGCCACATTACACACTGTTCCCACCTTGCAGAGTAATGGATGATGTAGGTCAACTTTTACCAGACTTGATTGAGTAAAAAACCAACCACCCATGTGGAACACGGGTACTATGCAAAGCTCAGTTAAATGAATTTCAATCTGCAACCCTGGCTCTTCAACCTCCCACCCACCTTTAAAATGGATCCAAAATGGCCAAAGGAAGTGTTACAGTGAAAAATCACAAGGCTGCCAGATACAGCAGTGAGTGATGAATTTCCTCATCAAAGCCTCGTCACACCATATGGCAAATCTCTATTTTGCATCTGACCTTCTACTGTTAAATACCTTGTTTCACTGCATCAAGGTAAGCAGATAAAAGCCTTCACTTACACTGCAGAAACTGCAATCAAACGCTTCTAGCGATGCACAACAATGTATATGCATAAAGTCAAAAAAGAGGGGAAAAAAAGAAATTCTTTACATTAAATCATTATACATCCTTGAACAGTGCTGTGCCAAGCTGTTGATGGTACTTGTGAACTATTCACCACTATGATACAGGGATTGACATGTATATTAAAATAGATATTGTAGATTGGACTATATTAAAAGCTACAGCAGGAAATGTTGATCTTTTGATTGTCTCCAAGCAGACTTCATCCTGGTATATTGGTCAGAGCTGAGCACTTTTTAATTCAAGATATAATCTTTTTTCATTAGAATAAATTATACCCTGAAGACATCAAACTAGGAGGAGGTCATTTACCAACTGAAATCTGAGAATGACCCCTCCTGGGTTCAAATGAAAACCCATTTAGGAAGATTTCACTAACAGTTTTGTTCTCCTTTCCTGCAGTTAAATGGGTCCAGTCTCTTAAAGTTCTTCCACGTCTACACTTTCTATAACAATATGTATTTTTGTATGAGGGAAATGGAGTGTAATGAATGAGGAAATTTGGTATATTGATTCACCAAAGTGTTCTTATGCACACCAGTTCTTAAAAAAGCATCTGAAAGACAAATAAGTCTTAAGTGTTGATAAGAACAAAACAACAACAACAAAAACCTCCTAAATGTTGTACTGGTAATTATTTGATATGAGATCAGGTACCAGAAATAAATCCCCGCACCCACCTACATAAATCCACCCCACATAACCTACACAGACTACTGGGGACCATGGCTGGACAGGCTGGGTGTGCATGGGTGGCTTTGGAGAAGTGGTGTTTACTAGAGTGGGCTTTGAGAGGAGGGATTAGTCCTTTTCCACTTAAGCAGTGGGCAGTGGTTTCTGGCTCTGCTGCTGGAGCAGCCAGCTCTCCACTCAGACAGATAAGGCAAGCAGAAATGGCTCCTGAAGCATCTTACTGCATATGCTAATACATGCTGGGATATACTCTTATAAACATATGTGCATAGGCAGAAAATACAAGTATGCATATACGTATGCACCCAGTATGTATCCAGTTGTTTCAAATTGAATGAGGAAGCTTGTTTTTAAAAACTCTTGTTTCAAATATATATATTTGGGTACTCCTCAGATGCATGAGAAATAATTACAACACATATGTTGAAGCTCATAAACATGAATTAACTGGCTTACTTGTGGGAGGGATTAGAGACAAGTGGAGTCATAAATGGAGTAAGAACAAACCGATAAGGAAAGAGGAAGAAAGAAGAGTGGAGGCGCGAGACGTGTAAGGAAGGCAGAATAGAGTTCCCACAAAGTAATGTGAGAGCAGAGGAGGTTGTGAGAGGTATGATGCAAGGGACTGGATCTTTCTAACGGTAATCGCTTAGCTACCCAAAGGGGACAACTCCCTCTTTCCTGCTCTCTCTCTCTCTCTGCTCACTCCACTGTCAGCACGAAGACGAACAGGCGCTGGATTGAAATGTAAAAGAGGCAGAGGATCAGAGACAGGTGGAAAATGAGAGGAGCAAAGGGCAGAGTAGGGGAGAGATGAGGCAGAAATGGTGCCAGTTCCTCCACTTGCACAGGGTAGAAGCTGAGCAATTGTGGTTGTGTGGCTGTGTGTTCTCCTGCGTGCACATATGTCTACTCTTGTTTATGAGCAAGTCTCCAGAGACACGGTGTAGATTATTGTTAGAAAGGATCTATTCTATCGAATCACTCCACAAACCCCCTTCAGGAATTGTCACTCGTGAACATCTCCTGGGAAGACGGGAGAAGCAGGATGAGTGAAAAGTAGAATGATAGCCATCAGTAATATAAACAGCTGGGGGTAATGCTGCGACGAGGATGCATTCAGTGCTCTGACTCCCCTGCCAGTCAGCTCAAGGCTAAAGAGTGCTACACTATGTTCCTACTATATGAATAATATGCCCTTACACATAACAGACACAGCATGCAAAGTGAAAATATGAAGTGACAGGAATTCGATCAAGGTCTAAAATAATCATACAGATTACATAAAAGAGTGGTAACTATTGAAGCCATATTGTAGATAGATATTAATGGAAAGAAATATTTTAAGGCTTATATTTACAAACTAAAACACGAAACTAATAGTATGATAGCTAAGTACTTTGTATAAGAGGAGGAATGTTGAATTTATATTAAATTAAACACTGAGAGGTTAATTCTACCATTTCTTTCGGAAATTGCCGGCCAGCTCTGCCTGGCTCCGTTTAAAAGGAAATCAAGCTGAAGCTCTGACAATCAGCAATCATTCTATTGTAAGGCAAATGGCAAATGGTGCATAAGGACACACTCCTCTTCTGTGGGCTTGATGCATGTATCATATGCAGGCATACATTTTTAAATGTTAACTAAATGAATTATTCATTGAGCTAATTACAGCCATGACTCATTAACATACATGTGGACTATGCCTGATGGTATTCAAAGAAAAAATGGCTATGAATCATGGATCGCCCACTGTGAACACACATCAATCAGCAATGCCTTGTTCAATAAATAGACAGTAATTGGGCCCAAAGAAAGTTAGTTATTTGCAGCCAGACCTTGTTAAATTTGGAAAAAAACCCGAAGATTTTAGTTGGTCCCCAACTGAAAGTGATGCTTTTTAAAGACTACATCAGAGTTTTGGCCTAATTCAAACAAATGAAAATATAAAGTGCTTATTATTTTCTGCCTAAGTTTTAGCCTGATTTCCCATTTCCCAGGGAAGTCACTATACAATTTATAGTCTTCATGTCACAACATGCAACTTCCAAATACAGCTAAATACAACAACTTTCTATGCTGTCATATTGAAAAACAATTCTGTCTTTTCTTTTAATCAATGAAGATTTAACTAAGATTTTTTTATGGAATACAGCATCACAGTAATATAACATAAACATCATCATCATTTAAATGTACAGTGAATCAACACTGTCTTGCGAAACTCTCTGAAACAACATTTAGAAACTGTCTTTGCTGTTGCACCCAGAAATTTAAAGCCTTACCGACTGACATCTGATATTTCAATTGTTTCTTACTAAGAGGAATCCTTTTTCTCTGTGCTCGAAAAGAGACTGCCTAAAAAAACAACACTCATAACTTAATGTGAGTTTTCTTAAATTCACCAGTGGCGCAGCTGTTAAAGATAGCCCCTGCACTTTTGTCACATAAAGAGTTACTAAACATGTTTTTTTCCACTGCCGTGGTCCCATCTGTTAATTCTGATTTTAACAGGAATCTAAAAACACAGTTGCTGTCTGAAAGATATAAATAATCAAGACTGAGAAACTCTGAAATTGATCACAATAATGTGAATTTTTCTAAGCATCGCTTTAACATTTTAGCAGAGACAGTTACCATAATGGGCCAATGTTCTCTTCATCTCTTTAACACTCTTGCTACCATCTTATACACATCTGGGGAATGGAAAGAGGCTTCTCCTCCAGGCTCATCATTAGTGCCAAACATAGGGACTGGTTCAGTTGATCAGATTTTCCCTCTCTTCACTACACATGTTCTCACCCATCTCTTTTCTAGCATTTCCAGCACCAGACGTTTCTTGCCTGACAGCCACTGAACAAGGCAGTTCTATTTTCAGACGAATGCCTCTGAGAAGTCATCAGAAATAATGACAGGAACATTTAATAACGTGAAGAGGAGGATGGCTATAATGCTTCATAGAAGCCCCAGGGAGATAATGTAACCCCAATCATAAGTCCAATGTAGCAAATAAACAATAAGGAGCATGTGTAGATGTGTACATTGCATGCAGAGGGCTCTTCCTGCTGTGTAATGCTTTTTCTTAAAGCGAGGGGGTCTAATGAACAGGTGTGAAAAGTGTCAGTGTGTTTGTGACTATGTGTAAGTAGCCAGCATGCATTTTGGTATGCTTGCTCACATTTATTGATCAGTAGCCTTGGACTTCCTGAACCCTTTTAGCACTGACAGTCAGGTGGCTCACTCTCACCCAAACAGCCCCCAATGCTGATTGAATGTCAGTGTTGAGGTCGCGCAGCACTGCGGTTCTACTTGACGTACTATGGTAGAATATCTTGGAAGTATTTTATATTTTTAATTTTCTGTCTGTGTCATACACACCCATTCTGCACCACTGCATGAGGAAACACTTTAGCAGTGCCATCCAAGGCTGCCTTCATGCTCAATAAAATAAAACAGAGAAGATTAGAAAGCCAAATTGCACGTGTGCAGAGGTGGCAAAAGAACAGACATACTGCACTGAAATAGAAGTACAGATACTTGATTTTAAAATACTCTGGTAAAAGATCCACTACTGATTCAACTTCTCTAGTCAAGTGAAAGTGAAAGTTACTTAAGGAATAAAAGTTACCAGCAGCTCTTTGGAGAACATTTCTAGCAGCTATTTTTTGTGCAAAGCTAACTGAACCTCCACCTGCCATATTAATCTAATTACAAACAAAAGTATTAATACAAGTGAATACAAGCTCTATTTCAACCTAAATTCTAATTCTAATGAATTTACACACCTTGAACATCTGTTATGTTGAGCACAAGCAGAGGAGAATAAAGGGTTTTTTAAATAAGAAGCTCTATTTGCTCTTGCCTACACTGTAGATGAGTGACTTTGCCTGTAAACAGTAAAATGAATATATTTAGAGATTAAAGTTGGATTTTGAAAGTATTTGTAGTGGCACAGAAGAGAAGACTTAAGAATAATTTACAATTATTCCTATTGTAACTTGCAGTACAGTTTGTGTATAGACTGGAATCAGCTGACCTGTGCTTCTGGTGCTTTTTTGTGGATTTATGTAACTGAACTCAGTAAGATGCAACAAGATATTACACAAGCTATCGCGACAGATTTCCAGCCCATAGACAGTATAAAGTCAATATATAGTTACTTATATAAATGTCTGCTAACCTTGATGTTGACTATGAACACATACAGCTACTCTGCACTAGTCCAACATAGTGCACTACTGTAAAACTTCACTACAGTTAGCAGAAACTAGTCAGCTTTAAATATCCAGTTTATCAAAAACCACTGAGCAGCCCTTACTATGAAAGGTAATCTGTTTTCTTCCACCCCTGCCCTGCCTTTATTACATCTTTCTCCATCTCTGAATTAATAATATTAATTTGGACTCTTTTGTCTTGCTGGGAAATACAGCAGCTGCACCTTCAGTTAGCAGATAAAACTGCACAGAAACAATTTGTGTGCAAAGATTTGGTAAGCTGACAGCAACATTGCATGTAAAGTTACTTACTCCCTTTACTTTCACTCCTCCTCTTTAGCACTAGCTAGATGCTATAGTACTACGACCACAAGCTCTGGATTGTTCCACCCCAATTTAATCTCTGAGTACAGAGGTACAAATGATACATACATTTTATATGTTTTGCCTATTTTATCTTGACAAGTGCAATAAGTGCTGGTGATGGATACACCAACAGGACTGTTTAAGTTATTGATCCCTGCATTTAGGTTCAAATCGATTGAAATCAGTTGAATTCAGTTGATCGGGCATTGAAAATTTAAGGAGTGGAAAGCAGAGATACAGTGGGACAAAAAAGTATTTAGTCAGCCACCGATTGTGCAAGTTCCCCCACTTAAAATGATGACAGAGGTCAGTAATTTGCACCAGAGGTACACTTCAACTGTGAGAGACAGAATGTGAAAGAAAAATCCATGAATTCACATGGTAGGATTTGTAAAGAATTTATTCGTAAATCAGGGTGGAAAATAAGTATTTGGTCACCTCAAACAAGGAAAATCTCTGGCTCTCACAGACCTGTAACGTCTTCTGTAAGAAGCTTTTCTGTCCCCCACTCGTTACCTGTATGAATGGCACCTGTTTGAACTCATCATCTGTATAAAAGACACCTGTCCACAGCCTCAAACAGTCAGACTCCAAACTCCGCCATGGCCAAGACCAAAGAGCTTTCGAAGAACACCAGGAAAAGTATTGTAGACCTGCACCAGACTGGGAAGAGTGAATCTACAATAGGCAAGCAGCTTGGTGTGAAAAAATCAACTGTGGGAGCAATCATCAGAAAATGGAAGACATACAACACCATTGATAATCTCCCTCGATCTGGGGCTCCACGCAAGATCTCATCCCGTGGGGTCAAAATGATCATGAGAACGGTGAGCAAAGATCCCAGAACCACACGGGGGGACCTGGTGAATGACCTGCAGAGAGCTGGGACCAAAGTAACAAAGGTCACCATCAGTAACACACTACAACGGCAGGGAATCAAATCCCGCAGTGCCAGACGTGTTCCGCTGCTGAAGCCAGTGCATGTCCAGGCCCGTCTGAAGTTTGCCAGAGAGCACATGGATGATACAGCAGAGGATTGGGAGAATGTCATGTGGTCAGATGAAACCAAAGTAGAACTTTTTGGTATAAACTCAACTCGTCGTGTTTGGAGGAAGAAGAATACTGAGTTGCATCCCAAGAACACCATACCTACTGTGAAGCATGGGGGTGGAAACATCATGCTATGGGGCTGTTTTTCTGCCAAGGGGACAGGACGACTGATCCGTGTTAAGGACAGAATGAATGGGGCCATGTATCGTGAGATTTTGAGCCAAAACCTCCTTCCATCAGTGAGAACTTTGAAGATGAAACGAGGCTGGGTCTTCCAACATGACAATGATCCAAAACACACCGCCCGGGCAACAAAGGAGTGGCTCCGTAAGAAGCATTTGAAAGTCCTGGAGTGGCCTAGCCAGTCTCCAGACCTCAACCCCATAGAAAATCTGTGGCGGGAGTTGAAAGTCCGTGTTGCTCGGCAACAGCCCCAAAACATCACTGCTCTCGAGAAGATCTGCATGGAGGAATGGGCCAAAATACCAGCTACTGTGTGTGCAAACCTGGTAAAGACCTATAGTAAACGTTTGACCTCTGTTATTGCCAACAAAGGTTATGTTACAAAGTATTGAGTTGTATTTTTGTTATTGACCAAATACTTATTTTCCACCCTGATTTACGAATAAATTCTTTACAAATCCTACCATGTGGATTCATGGATTTTTTTTTCACATTCTGTCTCT
Organism: Pundamilia nyererei; assembly: GCF_000239375.1. Classification (NCBI taxonomy): domain Eukaryota; kingdom Metazoa; phylum Chordata; class Actinopteri; order Cichliformes; family Cichlidae; genus Pundamilia; species Pundamilia nyererei. The sequence continues at coordinate 1,702,461 of NW_005187492.1, forward strand.
CACAGTTGAAGTGTACCTCTGGTGCAAATTACTGACCTCTGTCATCATTTTAGGTGGGGGAACTTGCACAATCAGTGGCTGACTAAATACTTTTTTGCCCCACTGTATATGTGTAAAAGTGTGGGAAGTAAAAAAGTAAAACGTCAGAGAAATAAATACTCAAGTAAAGCAACAATACCTCAAAATTCTGAAGTGCAGTAATGATGTATTGGGCTTTGTTACTTCCCACCTCTGTACATGTGACATTGCATTTCCCAGAACCTGATGCATTTCTCACTCTACCTGGGACTGCATAAGTCTAAGGTTAGCTCATGTTGCTCTCTCTTGCATTTTATGGTTGCCTTTTCTGTGTTGTTTTGAGCTTAACTGATTTATGGTCCCTGTCAGAAAATAAACTGTCACTATTTCCATGGCTTCCAGTCTTGTTTATTTAATTGGTCTTGATGGGCTGGCTTGGAAGCCCTATTTCCCACTGCTTGTGAGTGGAAGCCTACATGTTGAAAAGTAATTTTATTGCTAAGTTGCCATGAGCCTTCATTTCTAGAAGAGCTCATTTATATCTATCAGTAAAATAATTTCATTTATCATCTTTGAGAAACGATCAAGGAGGAAAAAGCAGTAAAGCTCCTAAGGTGTTAACTTATTATCAGATCATTTTCAAGCTAAATCAGTGCTAGCATTTTGTTGTAAATCATTTACGAATCATTACAGAATGAGCTGATTATCTCCCTTCTGTCTCGTGTTAATTTTCTATGCAGTATTACATGAAATCTCACATTTAACAAATTTTTATGAAACCGTTTAGAGTCATTTAGGTACATGTGTTACCTGGTAGATTTTAGCAGTGCTTAAATGCATCATATCCTCCCTATGATGAAACTTTGCAAGTGAGCGTTGAAATGACTTCCAAACCTGAGGCAACATTTGCCACTCTATTAACTGTAGCTGGCAACTACACACCACAAACATCTCAGCCAACAAACTCTCTGGGATTCAAAGTGGGTCTTTTTTGTGTGTTTTTTTTTCTGAATCTTCAAAGTACTAACAAGCTTATCACAACAATCTAGTCCAGATAAAAGTGAAAACTAACTGCATTCTTTCAAATTGATGCAACCCAATTCTGTCAGCTCAGACTTAGCTATGTCTGTGAATCATTTGAAACATATTCCACAACTATAGCATGCAGCAATCAACTGACACACAACATAATTACAGATAGAGCTGAAAATAACCTGGTTGACTGACGTAAAATGTCTGATGGGAATGATGGGAAATTGGCAATCAAAAGTTTGTGTGCATGGCACATTTGCTTATGAGTGCAACCCTGGCAGACAAGGCAAAGAGCTACCCCTTTGGAGCCTGTTTCCGCTACTCAGGTCTTATCATTTCTTTGTCTGTTTCTCTCCTGTTCTGGTTTGATTCACAAACTCCTAAATCATCAAAACTAATGAATTTGACTGCCCCATTAGCTTTATAAGAAAGTCCTTTAACAGACTTTAACGTACACAGTAGACCAATCTAACAGCCACGTTCAAAGTACAATGCCACTATGATGACCAAAAAGATGAGACATAGTGATTATTTAAGATTAAGGTTCTAATTAATCTACATTGTTTGTATCGTGTACCCCAGCACACACCAAGTATCAGCTGGGACTGGCTCTAGCACCCTGGCTGGACGATGGATGGATGGATTTCAGTAAATCAGTAATTTTTATATTCACAATATAATCATGCTAAGGCAACCAGATTAGCTCCCATCCGAAAGGCTTCTTCAGTACTGACTTCTGAGGAGTTTAAGGCATGTAACCTCACATCTGACCTCAACAGTTTTCAAAAAGCTAATAACCCCTGGGAGTACTTACCAATTAGTAGAGAGAAAGCTTTCAGTTTTCAAATTCAAGCAAGTCCAGCTGTCTCGGTGTAGTATTTAAATATGCTTACGTAATCGCGAGTACCAAAACTATTTACTTCAGGCTAAGTATTGCTTTGTCTATGTGTGCACTTTCTCAGCTCCACTGAGAGGTACTAAATCAGGTTTTACTGTCCCCGCGCAATGTCCAGTCTTTCTCCCCATGCCTCCTAGGGGATCCTTCGAATAGCTTAGACCTTTCAGGTTTAATTCTGTTTGGATGAGCAATGACATCGGGCCATTTCAGCAGCTGTGTCAGCCTCACTGGTGAAGGCGACTGCAAAAGAGCCATTGGGAGAGGATGTTAAAGAGCTACACTTTATTTTTTCATATCTTGGAAACTCTTATGTACAAAGACACTCACACACAGCCTCTTGCACATACGGAAGGATGTTAGCCTAGCCCTAAGCTCGATGTCACACTAACCAGTTTGAATGAAAAACCCCCAAAAGAAAACGATAAGAGAACGTCCCCTGAATTTGCACCAAGGACAAAACTGTAAATTGCTTTGTATTCAGAGGAAAATGGTGGCTATACTGCCTATGAAGCTGTGTGTGTGTGTGAATGTTTGTGTAATTTATTTCAACTCTGACAGTCTCCAGACCTTGGAGGACATCAGCACACATACTGTACATGGTTTAAAGGTGTCCTTGCTTCAGTAATGTTGGGCATTATCAGTGCCAAACCAGCCACTGTTCCAGACCGTCTTCCCACCCAAAGCGCCAATCTGCCAACTTTTGCTGGCTGACTATACTGAATAAAGTCTGACAAAAAAGAAAAACAGCAAACAGATTTTTAGATGCACAGCCTTTGGTTTTGCATCCCCCTTTTATCAGTAGGATGTTTGTGTTCATGGATGACTGCAGCAGAGGTCACAATCACACAGAGAAATAAAAAGCAGGAGGATGACTAGAGAGAGTAGAATTTGTTGTGCTGTGTGTTATATTGGCAGGCAGGTCATTTAAATATTAGGATTTACCTTGATAAAGACAAGCGCAGGAATTAACTGGGCGCGTAAGAACACAAATGGAGCAATTAAAAATGCAAACAGAACATGGGATGCAATTAATTCTATTAGGAGGACATTCCCAGAGGAGTCGCGATAAAGCCACTTACGGATGTGTCAACAGAGGCGTCAGCAGAAACAGGAAAGAGATACATTTGATTAGGGCCCAGCCTTGGTTAACCACACAAACACTTGATATTTAGTGAGGCGTCGAAACTGTCTGTTATCTTGCAGAATCAAACAATCGCAAGCTTTTTTTATTTTTTTTTGTTAAGAAATATATGATGAGAAAGTTGTTTGATTTTATAGAAGATAAAATAAGCCTGAAGACAGTGACTGAGGTGCAGCTTGATAGTGCTGAAGGATACAACACTTTTTCCTCTGATCAAAGTGACGACAGCACAATGAGCGATTACTGTATAGCTCAGTGAACTAAGAAACTTATTGAAGAGCACTTCTTACAGTTCCTCGTTTGAAGTAATAATTGAATTATTACGTTCACAGTGTTCCATTTGCCTTCTGTTAATTTTACTTTACTATAATTTCTTTTTCTGCCATCTCTGTAAGTAAGGAGAGGAACTATAACACAGCAGGGAACTATAACTTGAGAATTGGTTGTGTACAAAGGCCACATCTGTTTAAAAATAAATGTGCAGAACAACAGAGGGCTGAATTCTAGCAGGCTATCTGCATAGATGTCTTGTTCTGTATTGATCTTGATTTAGCAAATAGCCCTGGGGCTGTGAAGAGGTACAGTGAGAACTGTGGAAAACGGTACATTGATTACCACAACTAGTTTCAGTCTAGATAAAACAGTGGAATGCTAATAAATATCTGCATGAACTCTGCCTTTTACCATGGGAACGTCAAACAAGTTTTGTTTCTAAAACAGGGGCAGGTATATAATATAATTCTACGTCATGCAATATACCCTTTGTAGTGTGAGAAAATTAGCATTTCTTAATAGATGGACTTTTAAAATTACCCTCCATTTCTTCATCTGCTGACAGTCATGCACACTGATAGGAAGATGCATTTATTCAAGTGCCACAAGCAAAATGTTAGAACCTGTAATTGCAGCTAGCAAAGTTTAAATGTTATTGAAGTGAACTGTCCTGAAATTAAAATTTAAAACAGATGGAGAAACATGCCTAGTAAGTCTCCACAGGATGGTTTTGTACATAGAAAGAACATGGCCCTTAAAGCAGCAAGTCTGACTGGTAAGAAGAACAGAAGTACGATCAGGAACCTCACGACTATCTGACCCTGCTCTTTCATCACTGGGTGGTGGCGGGGACTCTGTAAAATCTTCCAGCAGGGCGAAAGAAATAGCCCCTGTCAAATCCTCTGATATAGGCTGAGTTTGCACCTAGAAGAAGTCGGGGAATGATGAATGTTTTAGAAGCTAGCACTCCAGGAACTGGGATTTTACAGGCAATCAGCTCTGGGTTGAATTGAACCAGACAGTCACCAGGGAGACACCAATCTCAGGAGGAGCAAATCCAGACTACAGACAGAACAAGAGATGCAAGGCTCTGCTTGCGCCACAGTTGCCTTACCAATCTCAAGAGATTTCTCAAAGCAGAGAGTTGAGGCAATTATTAATTATTCCCCCTCTTTTAGAAGGAGAACTAAGAAAAAATGTTGATAAAATGTGTGATAGCAGAGAAGACTGAAGGAAACCATCTTGACTAAGCAGTTTTATTTTCAGTTTTAAGGCATAATCAACTGCAATAACTTTTGAATAACTCGAAATATAAAGTTTTTCCTATAGAGCAACCAGAGGAGAATATATATATATTCAGGTATTCACATGAAGTCTGACACATGTACTATTTTGTAAAATTTCAGCGTGTGCTACTCCCATTAGGTAGTGCCAAAAACAAACAAAAAACCGCCCAAAACAATATTTTTAGGTTGGCTCAGGTAGTGCTGTGCTTCCTGTGACTTGGCTCTAAATTTGTGTTGCTAAGCAGATAAGAGTTGTTACAGTAAGCTGAAACTTTTTCTCACTAGTTGATACCAGAGATTTCTCAGAATCAACTGTTTTTGACACAAATAATTGTGTTATCCTGTTAAAATTAACACCATTTATTATAAATTTACAGACAGGAAGGAATTATGTTTGCTGCCCAATGTTAATATTGCTGTTTTATTATTAGCCAGAGCCTCTACTTGCTACCTTAATATTAAAATAGCAGATGGCAAACTTGCATTAACTTGCACATCAAGCAATGTTCAAATTCAATATTGCCTTACTGACTTCTCAACATTCCTCCTAAAGTGTTGCTTAGTGTTCTGAATGTCAACTGTTTCAGCTGCTATTGAGGGAAGGAGCTGTAAGCCTGCTTGTATGCAGCATTACTGCGTAGTGGCTATGTTGGTATTGATACTGTTGCAAAGGGGCATCTAATCCAATAATACCTATTAGTATCTGGGAATCAATTTTTTCACAATTCTAATATAAAGTGCTGTGCAGTTGTTTTATATTGTCTCAGCATAATTTGATAAATCGATGTCTCAGTTAATACCACCTGCTTTTGTGACTAATACAAATATGTAAGGCATATTGCTGTGATTCATGGCTATTTGATATAAAGTGTGAAATAGCTGTAAAAGGAGGAAAAGGGAGGGGAAAAAAAGGAATGACCTTGAGCAAGTCCTTGGTCTTGGATGTGTTTTCTTTTTCCTGGTGAAATTGCTCCACTGCACATCCGTCTTGAATTTTTCAGTAGGAGCAAGATTATGCTTGCCACATGTTCACTGAGTATATGCACTGCTCAGTACATCCATCCATGTTCCCTTTTTTAATAATTTCATACACTCTGCATAAGTTAAGACATCCTTCAACCCTTAGGTTGTCTTTTGTCAGGAAGCCAAAACATGTGGACATGCTTGTCTTATTTACTATCTTTTCCCTGTCACTTAGGCACTGTTAACACAAACAAGTTTTAGTTTAAAAATGCACAATTTTTCCTTAGTTTAGCCAGATTTTCACTCTGCTTCTGAACTTCAAAATGTCTAAAATTGAGATTGTTTGAAACTACCAAATCTGTGTATGTTTGAAAACATCAGTACTGTGTTTTAGTCTTGAATAGATGAATTATTAGTAATAATGTCACAGACATGTATTTGCTGTCTGATTGGGTCTTAAGCCTTGATTACATGCCACTGTGGTCACGGACAGCTGAAGACCCAGTGGCCATAAAATCATTCCTGTTATACTTCTTTGAAGTCCATTGCCTGGGGCGCATGCGTAGTTGGTGCATTATGATGTGAATCCTTCTCAGACAAGCCCACGCGGTCACAAAAAACAGACAGGCACGTAGATATCATATGGACCCTCACGCTCACCATTTGAGAAAAAATTTCATCACTAGCATACTCACAGACATACTCTCTTATGATTTGTCCCAGCAAGTCCAGTCAAGTCACCGGCCTCATCTAGGATGTCACGCTTCTCTGTGACAAATTGAGTCATCTTGCCTGTTCTGCAGGACGATGACAGTAGTAAGATAGTGGCACTGGCCTGTAATGATGCCCAGTTCTTCCCACAGCTCACTGGTATCAGAGTTGGCATTTGCTTGGTCCTGGAGCTCTGCTGAGTAGGCCAGCTGCAGCAATAAGGCACTGAACGAGGCACTGGTGGTGATCAATTTATATGACTTGCCCGCCAGGGAGGATTGTCAGCATTCGGCCTTGGAGGGCTGCAATTGACAAGAGGACATAGAGATTTTCTATGAAAACATTTGAGATGAGAAGCCACAATGTTTTTCACTGTGTAAATTTGGTAAATGCCTTTCTCTATCATCTCAACACAATCAAATGCTGTTGTTCCCTTCACAAGCTTGCGTGATGAAAATGGCCACGCTAGCAGTACATGACTTCATCCATGCACTCACTGAAAAACTGTAGCACCTGCTTCTTAGTACATTTTTCTTTTTGGAGCATCTTACACTCATTTTGTGAGGTGGAGATCTCAGTGTGTGCCATTGGATTGTTACCTTTCCAGCTGCATGTTTTGTAGCATTGAACAGCTCCACTAGGCTGCCACTAGGCTGTGTGTCACGATTATATTTTATTGACCTGCTGCGCTGCAGAAATGTCTTCTATAGGAGGCTAAGAAGGCGTTGTTCTCTTTGTCCAACATGAGGTGTTCCCACGCTTCTTTGTAGAAAACGTTCATTAGCTCCTCATTATCCTCAGCATCAGCCATTAGCAGGAGGACCACATCCATCTCACACTAGGCCCCACCTGGTGCCTAGTGTGGCAATCTCAGTGTACTCAATTGGCACCTTGTCCGAGGACTTCATTGGGTCTTTTTTCAACAAGCCTGGTAGGCTAGCCTGTGATGAAGGCTTTTCAGAGTAAAAATGGGTGCAGAATTCACATGAGCACAGTACAGCAACAGCAACAGCTTAGCTGTGCTGCTACTCAAGAAAAAGCACATATCTAAGAAAAAGCATAGCTAAATATCTGCAACAATGTTTATATGGATAGAGATTCTCATTCACATTTTTTTACATAGAAACAATAGCATGTATTGTATCACAGAAAATATGCCCATGCACTCAAACTGATACTGTGTTCTAGTGCTGCAGTTCTTTTAACTCAGCAGATTAAATATTTAAAACAAGATTTTTGGTCTTACTTAATTGCATGTCAACATGTCCTCCACTATGACTCAAACTGGTTTGTGGGATCAAGAAGCAAGTCTGTCTTGGGTCAGTGATGTTTTTACAATGCCCAACAGACCCTGGAGATAGATGGGTTAAACATGAGAATATTAAGTGTGGGAGTTTCAGTCCTAACAACACTATTACTAATTCATTAACTGGGTTTTAACATACTGGGCTAAAGTTGCCCTTCAGATGCACTTTTACTTGAATTTCTATCCTAAAGGCATTCCTCACACATAATAGCATAATTCCAGCAGGACATTTTGCATGTGGTGTATTGATTGTTGAGCAGAGTGCCTGGAGGGGTGACATTCATCTGTTACAGTATATGTAGACTCAGGGGCTATGTAAAGGCTAAATCTTTGTATGTACGTCTGTTTGTTTGTGTATTTGTGGCTCCAAGGAAAACGACAATGCCCAGCTGTGCTGCATGCGTTACCCCAGGTGATTCATCGATCGGTGATATAGCAGAGCCTAGCTCAACAGTGAGTGTCTAGACATGACAAAGAGGTGAGGAATACAGAGATATAGAGAGACTGAATCAGAAGGGGGGGAAACGCAGCAAACATGTGATGCTGCAGGTAAAGAGATGCATTTAGACACTCCAAATGTACTGCAAACTCAACATGCATTACTTAAACAGAGACTCGAAGACTGACACATAATTATGCAGTGTCACCGGAATTTCTCACCTCCTACCATGAAGCTCTTTCTTACATAAGCTCATGCTGCTCTGCAAAAAAAAAGAAATCATAATGGCTACAAGGCCATGAAACATATAATGTCAAGTTAAACACATTAGAGTGCACTCAAGTCTACTAAAAAGGTCTGATCTGTAGGGGAAGAAAGAGGAGAGTAGAGCAGGATTTAATTTTTTAATGTATTAATTTACTTAATTAATTAATTTATTGCTCATAATGTTGGCTTAAAGCAGTAGTTCTTAAAGTTGTAATCACCAATTTAGGACAATTAAATAATTTTTGTAAATGTCGCCTACGCACATAACCACATTGGATTTTAAATCAAACAAGATGTGATTGAAGTGCTGACTTTCAGCTGTAATTCAAGGGGTTTAACTGAAGTATTGCTTTAAATCTTTAGGAATTACAGACATTTTTATACATAGTCCCCCATTTTTAAAAGCTCAGAAATAATTGGGTATGTGGAAATAATTTTAATAATAGGATTCCCATGATTTGGATCACAAGCTGTTCCTCTTCTTCCCCATACTTTTCTAATCATTCTGCTTCCATAGAATTTATATCCAGAACTGTGCAGGCTCTTTTAAACACTTTCTATCAATGTCTAATCAGCTCTTTTTGTTTATGAGTGTAATCAGTGTAATGTTTACACCTTATTGTAAACTGTGTCTTTATATTCAAGAAGGTGGCTCTTGAATGTAGACTTTGACATCATATGGCATCTCTGTAATAGTGTTCTTGACTTGGCTAAATGTTGTGAAGGGGTTTTGCTTAACTGAAGAAAGAATTCTGCCATCATCCCCAATAGTTATCTTCTGTAGTTTTCCAAGACTTTTGATGTTGCTGTCAGTTAATTTTTCTTTTTTACAATGTGCCACATTGTAGATTTCTCTGATAGGTTTATTTTGGGTTTTCATCATAATGATGGCCTCCTTCACTTGCATCGAAATTTGTTTGGACCTCATAGCAAGAGTTTCAGACAGAGTCCAAATGAAGTTCATTTTTGGAATTGTTTCCAAAAGTATTATCTGCTAATTTGTAATAAAATAGGGGAACTGTCACAACCTGGCCATGAAACTGCTTTTCAGTTAATCCTATCCATCCATCTATCCATTTTCTACCACTTATCTGTGTACAGGTAGCAGTCTAAAGCTTCCTTGAGCAAGGACAGTGCAAAGGCAGTGTTTGTTGTCAGATGCAGGCAGTGTCAAAAACATGTAGTAGGACTGGACTGTGGGCTTCTCTTGCTTGTGCTATTGTTGGTCCATCAGCCAAATGTGGAGGATATCAAAAATTCCTGATGATTTTCACTGTTGCTCCTTTCCCTGTTTTGGCCCACTTGTCAACCAATAAGCATTTTACCTATGTATAGGTCACCCACATCCAAAAATGTCCAGTTGGGATCATGGAAGACAACGGTAAATGGGATCACATTTATGGTGTGTTAAACGCCTTCTCCTTTTACTCTGAACAGAAACCATATGCAAACAGACACATATGTGGGACCATAATTTACCCTTAAGAGGAGATTATCAGACCACCCTTTTCCCTGCCACCTCTTCCAGCTCTTTCGGATACCAAGGTGTTCCCAAGCCCTCCAAGAGATATATTTTCTTCCTTGTGTCCTTGGTCTGTCCAGAGCCTCCTAAACATTTAAAACATTTCTTTTGCTTATGCCTTGGATTAACACTCTTGAGTACTGATTGTGGTAACATACATAAGCAAAAGCACAAAAATTGGTATTTATGTGGTATTTAGGTCACTTTTTATGGACCTATCTGTGACTCTGTGAGTTCTCATAAGAAGAATGTGCACACAGAGAAGAAATTACTGTTTATAATGTGTTTGCTTTATTTATTTATTTATTTTTTGCTATCAGGTGCCTTTTAAATTTCTCTAAACTATCTGTATTTGTCCATTTTTCTATGCTGTCGTATTACAGTATGACATGAAATTTTAAGGAACTAAATGTACAGTAGTGCACTCTTTGCTTGACACATAAAATGGTACAAAGGTTCCCCACTGGCCTTGGGCTCCACTTTAAGAAACCTGGGGCTGGAGAAGTAGACTTGTTTAAAATACTATCCATAAGCCCATAAGATAGCCAATGGAATATGGTCAGCTATGGACTTGTCTAATGCACACATCAGATCATCACGTCCATGCATCATTCTGAACCATAGGCTATCCACTAGCCATTCCCATTAGCCTCCTATATTAGATTTCCATTTGATTTGATGAGAGTTTTCTTTTTTCTTCTTCTTCTTCTTCTTTTTTTTTTTTGAAGCGAAAGAGAGCCACTCTCCAAACACCAATTTAAAGAGGGATAGCAAAGTAATCAATTCACAAACCGGAGACTGCAAACTGAATTACCTGGATGGTGAGCCTGGTGGTGGTAGGGATCAGCAATGAGAGCCAGTTTCACACCTATCCATATCAAAGGCTTTAAGGGCAGGAGAAGAAGCTGTGAGTTCCTGAATAGTAGCAAGGGATCAGTGATGATTAAAGCTAACCTGAGCATAGCAAGAAGGCAATACAAAGAGGCTATGTGGAACTCACACTTATGTTCCTGATTGATTTTCCAGGCTTCAGGCTTTGTATGTCCACCTTCTTCTGTGGCCCTTTTAAAGGTGAAGCAAAATCTCATTTTGCTTCGCCTTGTTTTGACTAGCAGAGAAAGACTCTTTTCACTATCTTTTTTAATGTTTGTCATTAATGTTTGTTTCAATTACATTTTTTTT
>NW_005187492.1:1713518-1744492 GCF_000239375.1 Pundamilia nyererei
ATACATAAGCAAAAGCACAAAAATTGGTATTTATGTGGTATTTAGGTCACTTTTTATGGACCTATCTGTGACTCTGTGAGTTCTCATAAGAAGAATGTGCACACAGAGAAGAAATTACTGTTTATAATGTGTTTGCTTTATTTATTTATTTATTTTTTGCTATCAGGTGCCTTTTAAATTTCTCTAAACTATCTGTATTTGTCCATTTTTCTATGCTGTCGTATTACAGTATGACATGAAATTTTAAGGAACTAAATGTACAGTAGTGCACTCTTTGCTTGACACATAAAATGGTACAAAGGTTCCCCACTGGCCTTGGGCTCCACTTTAAGAAACCTGGGGCTGGAGAAGTAGACTTGTTTAAAATACTATCCATAAGCCCATAAGATAGCCAATGGAATATGGTCAGCTATGGACTTGTCTAATGCACACATCAGATCATCACGTCCATGCATCATTCTGAACCATAGGCTATCCACTAGCCATTCCCATTAGCCTCCTATATTAGATTTCCATTTGATTTGATGAGAGTTTTCTTTTTTCTTCTTCTTCTTCTTCTTTTTTTTTTTTGAAGCGAAAGAGAGCCACTCTCCAAACACCAATTTAAAGAGGGATAGCAAAGTAATCAATTCACAAACCGGAGACTGCAAACTGAATTACCTGGATGGTGAGCCTGGTGGTGGTAGGGATCAGCAATGAGAGCCAGTTTCACACCTATCCATATCAAAGGCTTTAAGGGCAGGAGAAGAAGCTGTGAGTTCCTGAATAGTAGCAAGGGATCAGTGATGATTAAAGCTAACCTGAGCATAGCAAGAAGGCAATACAAAGAGGCTATGTGGAACTCACACTTATGTTCCTGATTGATTTTCCAGGCTTCAGGCTTTGTATGTCCACCTTCTTCTGTGGCCCTTTTAAAGGTGAAGCAAAATCTCATTTTGCTTCGCCTTGTTTTGACTAGCAGAGAAAGACTCTTTTCACTATCTTTTTTAATGTTTGTCATTAATGTTTGTTTCAATTACATTTTTTTTTATTTCAAAACTTCAACTATAGAGATATTATTCCACACTGGAAAAATTCTTAGGGGCCACTATGAGCTATGTCGCAATCAGGATTCATTGTTAGATCAAATATCATAACACCACAAGAGAGATAAGAGAGAGTGGATAAAGGTTCAGCTGTAAAATACTGTGCTTTATTCTAACCAAGTACTTATTATCAACCTTAATAGAGACAGAAATAAAACTGGATCAGAGATGTACCCACTTTAAGCATTTACACTGTCAGAGAGTTTTTGGTTGGAAATAAAGCAGCACTCCATGTTTACATTAGTTACATTAGTGCTCTGTGATCAAATACAATCAGCGTGGTTGAGCAATTTTTGCCAAATGTCAAATGTTTTCATGTGTTTTGTAATTTAGGATTTATTCATGTTAAACTGTACTTGCCTCACCCATCTGTGTGTGTGTGCTGGGTTCTGATTTGTAATGAAATGGAAAAGATATATGTGCATGTCACTGGCGTGCCTGCTGGAAGACCTCAAAGATCTTAATACCGTTTCCTTCATTGCCCTCTCTCTCTAGTTTTACTTCGCTGCAGTGTGTAAGTTATCTATAATTTCAAACATCCAGCTATAAATCTTCATTAATGGTTAGAATAAGGAAAGGATTTATTTTTCTAGTTCTTCAGAGCAGTTTTGCCATGTAGAAGAATAGGGCTGAAGTCATGGGGCAAAAACTAATCTGCACCTTGCAACTGACTAAAGAGTATTATTGATGGCTTTTACTCTAACTTGGGTGGGGGAAGTGCATCCCCAACCCCTATTCATTTCTCTATGAGACATAGACATTCAGAGCTCGTTAGCAACCAGGGTAAGGTAGGTAAACAGACTCCAGATAATATCTCACTTTTCTCTGATTTCTCATTATATAGCACAATGGGCTGTTAGAAAGCTTTTTTGAGAATGCGCTGGATATATTTGCTTAGGTCCTAATAAGATAACAAGCATCGTCAAAGGTCCTGTTATGGATTTTATTACATAAATAGTACTATTATTTAAGTACTCGGGATAAAATGCTGTAAAAACAGATTCCACTTATATTCTTTTTTTTTTTATTTGGAGTATGAAAAAAAGCACTCTCTGACTGAAAGTGACATCCATCACTGCATATTTTAAAAGTCACAGCAAATTCTGTAAAAAAAGAAAAGAAAAGAAAAGAAAAAAAGTTAGCCATGCATTAAAAGTGTCCAGTAGGTGCTTTAAAATAGACACACTCTGAATCATCCAATTGACACTCTTATCGCTCCAAGCTAGATAGAGCCGGGGCTGGATGTAGACATTTTAAAATGCCAGCCTATCTTTGTTTCCATCTTACAGAGTCCTTATTCAGACCGTACCACAGGAAGTCCATTACGCAGTGATACCCACTGTGGATGTGTAGCCTATCACAGAAAATTATTTCAAGTTCACAATTCAAGAACTGGTGATGTATTGTGTCAGCACATTCCTTTCATACTGTATATCAATAAATTCCATCCCTGTAAGTTTCACTGTATCGCTCCTGAAACATTTAAAAGTGGAGACACTGCAGAAATAGCACCGTACCAAATGATGTTTATCACAAGCGAGCATTTCAGCACACAATCTATATGGCCATTCTTTACAGTACTGTGTCTGTGTTTGTATGTGTGTGTGTGTGTGTGTGTGTGTGTGTGAGAGAGAGAGAGTGACTGAAAGAGAGACATTTCCCTCCCTTGAGTATCAGATTCATCTCATCTCTCTTCATTACCATTACACATCCATCCACTGTGAGCTGAACCCCTGGCTGTGGTACTTCACACAGTATTACTTCGCAGTCCCCCATGTGCCCTGGCAACTTCCCCATGCCACTCAGGCCCAATCTACCCATATTACTTCCCCTCAGGCTTCATCTAAGTGTGACTGATAGGGCCAAAACAGGAGAACAAACAGCAGGCCTAACTTCCAATAGGATTAGGAGCTGTGAAGCATCAGCACACTTCTTTCTCCCCCTCTATTCCTTCCACAACAATAGACCAGTCCATCCCATCTGCATGCATCAAGGAATAACTTTAGAAAAGTTGCTATGAATGAAAAAGACTTAAGTCAGTGTGGGCTGGAATGAAAGCCTTAGAGCCAAAGCAGATTTTATTAACTGGTCAACAACGCTACTCAACAAATGTAGTAAAACTGGAGAGAGAACCACTTTCTGAAGGCTCAGAGCCTGTCTTGCTTCTTTATTATTAACGCCCACCAGTGACGCCATGTTTCAGAGCAAGTGCATGCTGTTACAAAATGAGATCGGGGTTAGATTTCATGAGGCTCCTGAGTGCTCTTACTGTACAGCCCAGTGCTGCTCAGTTACGGGTCATTAGGAACGCCTGCTCCTGCCGTGCACCACACCAGCCCATTATCTGGCCGCCTGGTGCAGGGAGCTTGCTGGGCAAGGCTAAACATTGGTGAAGAGTTTCTGTCCTAGACAAGAAATTATAAGCTGAAGTAGAGCTGGGCGATATAAGATTTTTTCATATCACGATATGTTTTTTTCATTTCAGGCGATAACGATATCTATCACGATATAAGCCAAATAACTATATTTGTAAGATTTAAATGTGCCGTTGCTCACAAGTAAAATGTGAAATAATCAGCAGCTTGTTTTTATTTAAATATTTATTTCCCATAATAAGTTCAACAGGGTAGATGTACTTAAGGAACATGAGACTTTTTCAGATAAATAAAGGCAAATATTGCAAACTACACAAAAGGCAGCCGCTAAAGCGTTTAAGTTTCAAAATAGAACAAACGAAACAAACTAAATTGTCAATTCCACTTAGAAACAAAATATTAATTCTAAAAATAAATCTTAGTTTGTTTTACAGAAGAACAGACAAAACTGACTAACTTTTGTCAATATCAAATAAACTGAGAACTAAAAGGAAATTCTCAATCTCTCCTTGTTGTATAGCTTAGCTTTTCAAACAGTTTTAACAGTTACTTTAGTTTGACAAAAGCCGAATGACGAATTAGTGCTTCCAGTCAGAGACTGAGGCTACGTCCACACGTACACGGGTATTTTTGAAAACGGAGATTTTCCATTTTCGTTTTAAAAAATAATCCCGTACACACATAAAGGCAGAAATGAAGGAAAACGCTGCTAGGAACATGCCAAAGCAGCAGGTGGAACTAGATTCCTAACCACGCAGAAATGTTGGCCAATCAGAAGTCTAGAAGCCTCGGTGGGAAAAAGTAAACAAAGCTGGGGCATAGAAGCAGAACCGAGTCGTATGTGTGGAGGGACAGTAACTGTGTGTATATGTACAATTAACAGTATTTTAGAAATTCATTTCACCGAAACAATAACGTGGCGCACAGTGTGACGTCAAAAAACGCGCACACCTTTGACGCTGCGTTTTCTCCGTTTTTCTAGTCCACACGTAAATGCAAAAACTGAGTTTTTAAAAATCTTCATTTTCAGTGACCAAAAACGCCGTTTACGTGTAGACGAAAGGTTCAAATGCATAGAAAAATCTGCGTTTTCAAAAATACCCGGGTACGTGTGGATGTAGCGCATGCACCAGTTTATTGTATTTCCAGACTTGCTTTCGGCACAATTTACAGTGCACGCTACTCTGTTTTTTCTCAGACTTGAAATAGCCGAAATACCTTCACACTACGGAACTTCTCTGGCTCTTCCGTTCGACAATCTCTCCGGCATTGGAACCATCATCTGTTTTCTCTTCGGTAACCTTTGGTCACGCTCGGTTGATTTCTCTAGTCGGCTCACTCTTTTCCTTAATTACCCTGGCGGTACGGTGGCTGGCTGCTTCCCAAACAAATACACATGTGCGGCTTGGCACTTACGCTGTACGTAACAAGTCACGCGACGTGACGCTGCGGCTGTGATTGGTTTGGCTCTGCGCTACTTAATTTGGATTGGCTGTTCTTTTTTCTTTTTTTTTCTAAGAGGACAAGAGCGGCGAGGTCTATCGCGATAGTTTAATTTTTCTATCGAGAAAAGTTATATCGCGATACATATCGTTATCGTTCTATCGCCCAGCTCTAAGCTGAAGACATACTGTACAGCGAGGAGTAGTAAATTAGTATTATCTAAAAGTGTACAGAAAATATAGATGAAAGAGTTCACTTTTACTCTGTTTGACAATGTATACACATCTTCAAGTCCATGAATCGTAAGGAAAATCTCATCTGTAATACTCCACTGAATGTCTTAGTACAAATTAGCAGTTCAAAAAGATTTTAAGAGCTGGTAAGAATAGTTAGAAGCCATCTCAGCAGGGAGAGAATTTTAAAGAAGTAGCCTTAACCTAAAACAAACAAATGCTATTTGTGATATCACTAAAGGGTCTTGAAATGGGCATTGTGCATGTCTTCGTCTTCTTCTTCTTCTTTTGGTTGCTGCCTTTAGAGGTTGACCAACTGCCTTGATCTCACACTATCCCTAACATCCTCTTCTGTCACACCAACCCTCTCCATGTCCTTCTTCACTACATCCATGAACCCCCTCTGTGGGCTTCTTTGCACATATCAAAAGCATCTTAGCTTTGCCTCTTTTGCTTGGCTTTAAACCATAAAAGTGCCGAATAGTGTGGTTCACATAGACATTAAAAAACATGTTTTCAGCACTGTGTGAAAAAGCTGTTTCAGACTCTATAATTAATTAAATCAATTTGCAACACTCAAAATCAACCATTTATTAAGTCTTGTTAGGGCCTGGATTTTTAGATTTTTGATTTAGTGTAATTTATGTTTTCCAAGAAAAACAACAACAACAACATGACAACAGACAAGATTCTAAGACACTGAGACTTTAAAATGAGGCTTTAAAATCCAGTGAGTGAAGTCATGGTGATCACATCTGTCTTTACTGGAGATAACTAAACAGATGTCTCTGTTATCTTATAAGTGATGATTGTCAGAGGATAGAATTTTGCCAGATGGTCAAGCGCTGATATAGTTGATAAAAAGAGATGGAAGAAGTGGATGAGGGTCACTGAGTTTCTCAGTCAAGGCTCTGAGATCTCTTTCTTCACTCTTTAAAGCTTTGATACATTTTCTTTCTGGTATATCCCCAAAATATCTATACGCTTTACTCTGACATAATCGTTACACGGTCAGTGTTCTTATATTGTAAATATCACTGGCTTTAGGGCTAGCATATTATTCAATTATCATTTTTCTATACTATAATGATAAGATGACATTCCTATTAGAGCAGGGTTTTAAAGTCAAATACATTCTTTAATCAGGCAATTGCTCAATCAGTAAGATCTTGTACACATTTGCATCGTATGCTATTTGACTTTTTTTCAGCTCTCCATTGCTCTAAGTAATGGTCCCAGGATCACTGGTGTGTCTGCAGGGGAAGCACAGGCAGCAGGAATCTTTTGGCTATTTTTAGCATGATTATCTCATACTTCCTTTCTGTGAAACAACACAAGATATAATAGGTGAATCTTTCCTCATATTTGATATTCCTGGGTGTATTTGCCGGTGAAAAGGTTGTGTAATTGCAGAGAGTGCAAATGTATTGTGTGCTCAGGTGCAGCAGTAGGAGATTTGGCAATAGAAGTGTTATTTTGAATGCAGTATGGCACAATTTGAAAAATTATGTAAAAAAAAAAATGTTTAAAATGTACAACTAACATCTGTCGTTTTAATGCCAGCAAACCAACCTATTGAAGCAGGTAAGCATGCTGAGATTTATATTTATCATGAGCTGTGCAAAACCTACTTTACAGACAGTGCACAGGCAAAAATCATGCTCTATCAACTGCATGCAAATGAGCTCTCTCCACGGGAGCAACGTTAGTAAGTGTGGGTTTGAGGGCTCCATCTCTTCAGCACTGCTGAGTTTATGCATGATTGAGAGTATTTTAGTTCATGATGCTGTGGTTTCTATTCTCGTTAATGGGAGGACACATATCTAAAAAGACTAAGTGTGTTTTGTCCTCTGAGACATCATAAAAAACTGGTGAGGACTTTATTCAGTACTTATCTTGTTTACATTAAGCAGTTAATTGCACTTGAAAGTTGTATACACATGTATACACAGTCTCTATACTATACTCTTTTGTATATAGTTGTATGTAACTCACCCTTTAGCTGGTTCACACTCACATCACCACCATGACCAAGGATCTATACCCTATGCAAAATACACTTTATAGATATCCACTGTAATACTTTGCATGAATTGTTTTTCGATCTGAATGACCAGCGCAAACATACTTTTGGCCAGAGAGGATTCTGAACTGATGACAATGAACTAACCATTTGAGATCAGCAAGCAGGAAATGACCTAATAATAACATCATTCAAATGCAGCTTTATAGTTAATGCACTGGTTAGGCTGCTCAATGCTTTTTATTAACATCACTCTATTTATCAATAATTTATTAGATGTTGCATTTAAAAATCAATGCTTGAACTGTAAACTGTAACAAAATGCTACAAGAATGACAGAAACTATTTTTAGCAAGCTAAAAAAAATTCCCCACAGATTTTTAGAGGTTGAAACACAAAACTTGCGGTGGATGTTACCGAGATATGTCACTAAGGATTATAAAGTTAATTCAAAGCACAATTATGCGTAAGCGATACCGATGCTATTTCACTTGGATTAGCTCATCATAGTTGACTACAAGGTATAAAAGATGACTGGTTACGAGAAGCTCACAAAGATGACAGCCTGTTTCTCTCTCCTGATGGTAGTAAGATATACTCACTATAAGAGCATGTCATACATCACTGAGGATCTCTCTCTCTTTTTCCACCACTCGGGATGCACTAAATTGTAATGCAATGCAATCTCTTCTGGATACTGATATAGTTCCATGCTTTAGCAAGAACTAATTTTAAAAGAGATCTTCCAATTCAGTTTTTAGAAGAATGGAGTAAAAAAAGTGTATACAAACATTCACATACACACAAACACACCCCAAAAGAGCAAAGAAAGCCCCCAAAACAGATGCTTCTTTGCAGATATCTTTGAAATTCATTCAAAAATCTGCAAAAATCATTCACTGACTCAGAAACTGCAATATAAAGACGCTAACACTTCAGCTGAGGCTGTGCAGTAAACAATGGGTCAATTAGAAGCAATTATGACCAGCCTGTCTTCTCATCACCAAATTATATTATTGTATCTTTGATGGGTGGTTGAATGGATAGACAAATAGGGAGGGTGGGGGATTGTGTGGCATGTTGTGGCTGCATGTCTGTAGAGTGAGTTCTCGTGTTTCTCTTTCATTTAGGCCTTTAAAAATATATGTCGTAAATCTATAATAAAATGTTCTGCTTGTGTCTGCAACACATGCTGCTAAGAGCATCTCTGTGCTGACCTGCATTACGCAGTTATATTTTAAGGTCTTTACTCTACCTCAACTCTTGATCGGCAAACTGCATTCCTGCACTGGTCTTCATACTGGGGACCTCAATTTGAAACGGGAATTTGAGGATTATCTCCTTAGTTGTTATACAGTGAGGCTAGATATTAAGTGGGTTTATGAGATTCATGAATCTCATGCATCTTCTCATTAAAGTGATGTTAAAGTGCAGAGGTTTCAGCATCACTTTGTCAGATAACAAGAGAACGTAAAGTATGACATACTTGTCAAATGCTGAATTACTATTTGTCCATCTTTGCATTTTAATATCATGTACAGTATATTTCAACAAGAGAAGTGATTAAACTCGACATTGCACATGTGCCAAAGGTTATGAGAAAATTCTGTCTGATTTAACGAAAGTAGGAATTTAAAAAAAAATCCAATAAAGCTTAGCCGTGCCCCAGAAAGAGAAGATGTTAAACCGAGGCTGGTTTTTCATTTAGACTTTGCCTCTTTCTCTCCCTCCCTTTTCCTGTTCCCTTATTACCCTGCAGCTCAGAGAGGAAGGGAAATTATTTTGGTTGAGCCAGCACTGTAGTAAGGACAGACTGACTGAGACCTGTAGCAGGGGGCTGTGTCTATGTTTGAGACTGAGCTGGAATAGAAAGGTCTAAAATGGAGAGAAATATTATTTCAAGCATCTCTCTGACCTCAAATTCAACTGCAGCATCGCTGTACATCGCTGTTTCATTCATGAAAATGTTGCCATATGTGTGTGAATGCATGCATTGGAGTGCTTGACCTCACATGTGCACACTGCAGTGGATGCTTGGAAATGTCCTGTCCCTTGCGGGTGATGTGGGGACTGTTCACAGATGGCTGCCAGTGAAACTCAGTCTTAATTGTGGTCCACACCTGTCCTCTCAGGGGTAATGACAGCGTCTCACTTCGCTCTCTACCATTTGATGTGTCCTTCCGCTATTTTCCACACCTCTGTCCTCAGTCACTCCCGATGATTTTCTCTTCCCCAAGTGGAGCAGGTGAGCTTTTTTGGCTTTCACCGCAACCTCAACATCCCCACAGGCATCTCTTCTTTCCTGGTATGACAAGAACAACAGCCATGTCTATTCATCACCTTATTAACACTGACATAAAACTACTTGTTTCCAAGTTGTATCTTCTTATAGCATCCTAATTATGTGAATGAAAATGACACGCAGCATGGGTGTTGCTATTGAAAATACTGCACCTTCAGAAAGATATTATTATAGGTGTGAAATGAGAACAGTCTCCTAAAGGTGACAAATATCACAAGCAGGTTTTTCCCAAAGAATCCAAAGTTTAATTACACACAGATATAAATATCCCTTTCTCTCTAGCAACTCACAATCGACTCTGTACTTAGGCTCAATTTATGCACAACCAAAGCAACAAAAACTGATGGTGCTGCATTAAACACTGGGTGTATCAGTCCCATTGATCTGAGTCATTTTTCAGTTTTAGCTTCCTGGTTTTCACAATGATTCTGGTCATGTTAAGTTTCAGTACTGTTGCTGAATGGTTCTTGATTTTATTTTCATTCTGCTAGTGCCAAGTGTCAGTTTTTATGATTTGGGGTTTGTGATCTGGTGAAGTTTTTGAGTTGTGGTTCTGGTTAAATGTTCCCAGTGTTTATGGCTTGTTAATGGCTTATTGCAAATTCATTTGTGCATTCAACGCAGTGGTAGCAAGCCTTTTGTGTGTGGGACACTCACTGGAATAACAGTTCAAGTGGCTTTATAATCCTATGAACAGTGTTGGTCAAGTTACTTGAAAAAAGTAATCAGTAACTAATTACTGATTACTTCCCTAAAAAAGTAATCCCGTTACTTTACTGATTACTTATTTTCAAAAGTAATTAATTACTTAGTTACTTTTAAAAACACGATTTACAACCTGAATAGGTAATAAAGCAATAGATCTGTCAACCCAATTCTACTTTTTCTGCATAATCCATCATACAAAATGTAATCAAATGGAAAAGTCTCTTTTTTTTAAACTTGTTTTTGTCACGGGCTGCGACGGCAGACCGTGGAGTTGTAGGGAAAGAAGGGCCCAAATGCAAGACTCTAGTGAATGACAGTGGATTTATTTATGGACAGAAATGACAACTATATACAATCCAAGCACTGTGACTCCTGTGGCGATTCCTCTAAGAATCCCACACAGTGCACGTGTCCATAGCAGTGAAAAGGTGACAACTCCAAAAACCCGATTCTACTCCGTGATTTCCCCTCGTGACGACATTCCTGACTCCCGACTCCTGGTGACACAAAAACACACACAGCTCAGCAGGCAGCCTTTAGTAGCGAAGCCGATCTCAACACACTAATCTACGGAGGTACTTAACAGGTTCGACTTAGTATAATCCCGCGCCGACTGGGGCTCCGCCACCTTCTTAAATAAGGCGCCCCTCATGAAGCCATCAGCTGCAGCTGGTGAGGGCTAATGGGCGGCAGGTGCGGCAGTCCCCAGTGCGGGAACACTTCCGGGTCGCAGTCCCCTCAGCGACCCCAAAACATCGGGGAGCACACAGGGAGAAAGGACAAAAAGGGAGAGAAAACCACCAAAACATAACATATGGAAAAACATATACAAGAAATACATGAGCTCTGGGTCATCAGACCCAGACCATGACAGTTTTATCCGTTGTAATCTTTTAACTTTATGCATCAAGCAAAAATTAAATTATATGCAACATTCTCTGACTTGAAGAAATTAGTTTAACATTTAAACCTATTTTCTGCACATTCCAGAGCATAAAATAAAATATTTTTTGTGTTTACACTCAGTCTTTCAAATAGGTGCAAGTAAAACACAGCAGAAAGTAAATAAAATCAAAGACTAGCAGTCCTGTTGCTCTATTTTCACCTGTAAAGCAGGAGTGGGGTAGGCGGAGGTGTGCTCTGGTGCAGGTGTGGCGCAGCGGTCAGTGGAAGAATCCGCGAGTTTCTCTGTGAATTTCCCATTACGTGGTTGCGCACTCGGAGCTTGTTTAGGGGTTTTTTTCGGAGTAAAAAGAAGTTTTCTTCCCACGCACAGCGGACACTAATGTTTTTGTCACTTCTTATGGAATCAAACTCAAAGTAAGGTCAGTACTTCCACGCTTTAAACGCTGCATGCTCATACTCTCTCCCGCACTCAATATATGATCCATTGTTGATCTGCACACAGCTGTTGTCACTAACGGCGTACTCGCTTACGTCACTGTCATGAGACATTCTCGCAA
Organism: Pundamilia nyererei; assembly: GCF_000239375.1. NCBI lineage: Eukaryota > Metazoa > Chordata > Actinopteri > Cichliformes > Cichlidae > Pundamilia > Pundamilia nyererei. The sequence continues at coordinate 1,725,151 of NW_005187492.1, forward strand.
AAAAATCACGGTTTTAGTAACGCAGTAACGCAGCGTTCCTACGGGAAAGTAACGGTAATCTAATTACCGTTTTTGCAATAGTAATCCCTTACTGTACTCGTTACTTGAAAAAGTAATCAGATTACATCTCTGCCTATGAATAGGGATCATATTAAACTTTTCTGTTTTGGCTGAATTGTTCTGTGCTGCTTGCCTTTTCTTGGGAGTGGAAGAAGTGGGGAGTCGCACCTCACGTTATATATAAGCAATGCCAACTTCCCAAACCCCTGTTTGAGTTCTGTTTTAAACACCGTTAGCTTATCTCAGTTCGAGCAGAATAAAATATTTAATTTTTTAAATTTATAGATTATTTAGTTACATTAGAGGCAAAGATCTATTGTCTGTCTTGTATCTCAACATTTCACAGTTTCACAATTGCTCAGCGATCCTTCAAAGACCAGAAGGAGCTGCAGGAACCTGGACAAATATGGGGAGTACACAAGCAATTCTTCTGATAGTGTCAGGGTCCCCTTTGTATAAAAGGATACTAGCAGCAGCCAGTAGAACCTCTCAACCACCCAGTAATGCACCTATGATCTGAATTTTAAAATCCTACAGTGTGTTGTTTTTCTTCTTGTCACCTGGTAGGGTGACAACAATAACCCATCAGTCTTTTACTGCTGAGGGGTAAAAATACACACAAGTGTTGCACATATACTCATATATTCCCTAAAACCATAATTTTCCTTGATTTAACCCAAACTCTTGGATATTAAATCCATCTTATCAGATACAGGTCAACTCGAACCAGGAGTGGCATCAATGTACAAACATCTGAAGCATCTGAAAAACAGTTTAAAGTTTTAAAATATTCTATTTTTTTGTATTTGGCTCACTTTATAAAAATTAGTAGTATTTTTAGTATTTTTACTGCTCTCAAATGTCAACGCTGGTCAAATTTGACCCAGACAATATGTAAGGATTAAACCTGCCTACATGTGCTGTATGCGGGTCCTCTCAACAACCAACACATAGTGCTGGGAGCCTTTTAGTTTATCAGCAGTATAATTCACAAATACCAAAACTTTTTTGTGCCTGAAGCGCATCAACTGATAAAATGAAATCTCTGACAAACTGTATACTATATATATATATATATATATGTGTGTGTGTGTGTGTACATATATATATATATACATACATATATATATAAATAATGGAAATGATGGGAAAAATGACTGATTTAAATGCAGAATAAAGGCGTTTTAATGGTTTAGCAAAAATGTTGAAGTAAATGTTAGTTGTAAAGTAATTTTATTACTACATTAATTATTGTATTATATCAAGCCAAAACATTCTGTTTTGGCTTGATATAATACAAAAAATGAAATTAATAGTTAAAAGAGTTTCATTTTTAGACAGTCTGTAGTATTCAAATGACTCATTATGTATTTATTTAATTCTACTGTGATTCACCAACATGGTTTTAGTGAAAAATTTAGTAAGTTTGGGATTGCATAAATCTCACAAGGGACACTTTTTTTAAAGCCAGACTGCACAGCTATTTATAAGACACTCCTTTTTTTTATTTTCCTTGTATAGGTTCTTTGTGCAATGGCTGTTTCCTGTGAAGATGTCCATTTTCCATGGTAATTTCCGCTCCATTTACATTTAATAATCAGGTTTCCATTATAATCAAAGGTAATCCCTTCTTCCCACATGTAACTGTATCATCTGCCTGGGGACATGAGCAGAAATCCAATTACCCTAGGAGCTATACATAGTTTATTTAACCAATTCTGACATATCTTTGAGGTCATGGTGTAAATCAAACTGGTTAATAGCATGACAATATTGGCTGATTCCTTTTTAAATGTGCTCCAAATGAACTGGTGCATTTGGGTAATTTGCTAAGGAGAAAAGGCCTGGTTAATGCTAATAGGTGCAGTAGCTCCTGCTGTCTGGGCAGTGGTTATAAAACGTCTGTGTCCTCTGTGGTGCTGCTTGAATTACTGAGTCTAAGTGTGACTACTATATCGACAGAAAGGAGAACAAACTAATGTTAGTCTTGCCATGTCTTGCCACAGCGCTGCCTAAAAGTCAGAAAGAAAATTAACGGCTGTTTATTATTAAGGGATTTAATAAGCTCCCATGAGCAATATCGACACCCCTTTGCTTTAGACTGTATCTGGCCAAAACAATGTGACTGGCCTTCATCTCATATAAACAAGCTGTGTTTAATAGTATTAATAAGCCAAGAGTAAAATGCCATCTGTAAAGTAGCCATTTGTAAGGCTGTCAGCTCCAGTCCAGCAGGCGTACACCAGCCATAGTTTAAATGTCATCTGTTGGCTGTATACACAGCTAGGGCAAGCTGAATAAAACTTCAGTCAGTCCAATAAACGGATAGTATGATATGGCCTCTGACACGGCAATCAATAGACCCTGTCTGTTGAGGGAATACTGTGTTCCTCTTGGCACCTAGGTGGGTTGGGCATTGCCGTAACCAGAACCCCATGCCAAGCAGGGTGGATTACAGTAGGCAGGTTGGGAAGAAGGCATGACAGAAGCTGAGACCATACTGAGTCACAGCTTACAGAAACAGCGTGGCCCGATATGGCCTGTCTAGCTTTTACTCTCTCCCTTTGCAGACCTCACACCCATAATGCTGACACATGTATGCAGGGATTTCCAGGCATAATCTGCCCTGCTTTCTGCAGTGCTTCACAAGTCACATCTTTTCTGGTTTCACCACCACCCCACACACACACACACGCCGCGCCTGTACAGATACAAAGAAACACAAATGTGCAGCCATACACAAACATATGCATGCTCATGTTCATGCTATCGTTCCAACTCTTTCATCACTGGGTTTATCCCTTGCTGGTGTTTTTTAGCCAGTGTCGCTGCTCATAGCTGTTGCTCCAGCTGTGACCCATCCATCCCGACTATCCCTCACATCCATCTCAGCCTCTGACTACAAGCCAAGAGGGAAGAGCTGCCTGTCAGCACAGGGCTTCGTACAGGGATTCATAACCTCTTCAATGCCCTCTCAGTTTCCCCTCAATGTCTTTTTCCAGACAGGCCTTCTAAAGTTTCTGTCAGAGGTCCATGGCCAAAGTACAGTCATAGTGAAAGAGGCTGTCAACGAGGGGGACTAGGTCTCTTGGCTCAGACACAGTAAGACAAAAAGATGGACAGACATACACCGAGACAGCTCATCTCGATAGATAGTTCCCAAGAGAAAGAAAAAGCATAGGGACTCATTGAAGATAGAAGGTGGGGGTGACTGAGATAAAAGTGTTGCAGCGGTGCAGGAAGGAGCAAGGAGGCAGGTGGAACAGAGAATGGGAGGCAGGATGGAGATGAATAGAGACAAGGCAAGTAAACAGACAGGGGCAGATGAAAATATCATGATAGATGATGGACAGCAAGACAGGAGAGAAAGAAAACCTGCCCTGTACTAGCCTGTCTCAGCCCTGTCTGAGAGGGTTAATGTACGCTGCTCACCAGCACTTGCCGTGGAGTTAAAATGGATAAAAACATAAAAGATGAATCACTCTGTCATAGAAGCTGACTACAGTATGTATGCGTATACATGTAAGTGAAGACTTACATGTATATTATTGCAGAAACAATAATCTGAATATCACAGTATTTGTGCTGTAAAATCAAGTTCCTGTCTGAGATCTCAGACTGACATATAGGCATAATAAAGTCAGCTTTGAGGGTGCTGATAAATAGCAAATGTAACATAACATTGACTAAAGCTAGAGCTGTCAGTGGTGAGGCATGAGGCCTTGGCACAGCCTGTCAAAAACAATTCACAGCAACAAAGAAAAATCTCAATCAAGGCAGTCTTTGGTTATGGCAAACACAAGCCACTTCCATGCTGTGTCATCAATCTTGACAGAATGCAGAGTCATTAATAAAAATATAAATGGAAAAAGGGAAAAAAACACATGTAAGCTACAATCTCACACATGCATACATTTGCACACACACACAGAGGCACTTCAGCACGCTGAGTCTAGCTTCCTCTACAGCCTCAGTGGTCTCTCAGTTCAATTAGTTGAGCTAAATCCATCTCTTGTTCAATCCCAGTACCCACGTCAATCTCACAGTCAGGACCTGTCACTGCCCTGCTTTCAGCCTGTCAGTCCCAGTACACACATATATTCACTCACATGAAAGCCAGAAGCACACATATACACCTGCATAACCATTCCTTCCCCCATCACACACACTGAGCACTGGAAAACTTTGGATATTTCTCCAAAATCATTAAAGTGAGGAAGTATTTCTATGGCATGTATGATGAGTGTGTGTGCAGTAAATACATGTTGAGGATAAAGAAGTGCAGCATGAGTGAGGAAACCACACTAGAATTGGTGCTGGTGCGGAGATATTGCAAAAAGTCCCTTCAAAGATGCAGCATTGCATCATAAGAATACATGGTTTTATGCTAAGATAAGATAAGTTAACCTGGTGTTGACTTTAAACAGAGTGACATAAATCCAGTGCTTGCTTTACTGTGGTGGGACGTTGTTTGTGGCACAGCTGGAGGGAAGGCTGACACACTGGAGGTCCATCAGCACATCACGGCTGTGTGTGAGAGGAACAGCAACTGGAATAAAAAGGTTAAAAGAACAAACGATGTGGTTGGGTCCGTCATTCGTGCCACGCTTACCAATTTGTGAACATGTACATTTTCTCTTGGCTAGATACAGCTTTAATCACCATCAAACAACTTATAATAAAAGCAACAACTAGTGCCAGTCCCTCTCTTTGGGTTACTTATGACTATGGTTGCCAGCTTTTTAACTATCAAATAAGGGACACTCTGGCATTGAACAATGCACAACCAGCTGGGCATAGTGTAAATATTCACTGTATGTGACATTAGTAGAATAAGCGGCAAACCAATTTTGCTAATTTTACGAGATGTTCCAGCTAAAACGGGACACTTGGCAACCCTACTTATGACTTTCGAACCCTCAAACTCACAGTTCATAAATTTGTCATATTTACTCAATATAGAGGGCAAGTCATAAGTGAGAGAGATGGAGAGCCTTGGAAGTGATTTTCTGTTCTATTTTTTTTCTTTTCATATGACCCTTTTTCAGCAACTGCAAAAGATATAAAAGCAAAGTATCTGCAGATAAAACCCAAGAGTTCAGAGGAACATATTTGATATAGAATAAACTGCATGGTGGCTTTAAATGTTATTGTGCCATTAATCAAAGTGACAGCCCTCGTGCCCATCACACATACGAGAATCGTCTTTGGTACATAAGTAGGTGGAACAGACATAGAATGAGCAACTCCTTTCAGTGGATGACAAAAGTGCAACTGACCCCTTGCTTCTCATCTATTTCAGGAAGTGCCGGTCGGGCCCGCGAGCTGTAATTTAGCCAGGGTAATGCATCTGCAATTTCATGCTGGCTTCGCTATATTTTGAGGACAATGCAGGCAGCGTGTAAAAAATTAAATAGATAGACTCCTGTGTCATCATGGATTTGTATGGGGTTGTCGCTGTAGTTAGAAGCTATTCAGGAGGATTGTGTTTAACAATTCTGCATAAGCCCTCTGCTGTTTTTGCTGAGAAAGGAGTTGACAGAAAATCAATCAAGGGAAGCATGACTACAAATAAATATTTTCGATGAGAGACAATCTTTCTGCATAAACACTACTTAATGCCCCAGAAGCAGAAGGCAGGCATTATTTATTCCTAAATTACCTTTCCAATTGTGCAGACAGGAAAAATGTTAGGCATCTGCTGGCCAGTGTCATCTATTTGGATGTGTATATATATGTATATTTTTGACAGTTCTGAAGTTATGATGACAACAATGTGAGTAAAGAGCCATTAAAATTATCAGATAAGTTGATTTTGATCATTACATAAAGTAACCAATTAACAGTTGAGATGGCTTTAAATTAGCTGGTGTCAAACTAGTCAGGTCTTCACATTAGTGCGATTCCATGATTGTTGTGGGAACGTCATGCAGTCAATTTTCTAAATGGCTAAATCCTCAAGGGATTCACTAAACACTAACATCATTCATCAAGAGGCATAGTGAACAGAGAAAAGCACATTTATGAGTAGAGCTACGACAACCCCACAGTAACTCAACGGAGTGACCTTCTGTCAAAAATCAGCATCCCTTTCAACAAATCTTATTCTACTCCTTTTCTATTCCATTTTGTTTTCTTATCAATTCTGCAGCTCCTTCATCTGCTACCAAAGATTGTATGGACATTGTCCCTCCTGAGGAGGGATTTGAAGAGCCTTTCTGTCTGCTTTGGGAGCTATCTGGTTCCCTATAGGAGCACCCTGTTATTTTGCCTCCTTCTGCTTTTATTGTGCCACCATGCAACAAACAAAAAGATCAAATATCGATCAGCCACAATGACAAACCACCTGCTCCGGCAGTAATACAAAAAAACCTATGCACTGCACAGCTTTCTAATAAAAGAGCTTGATTACTAGAGCAGACTTTTACACATGCACAAACACACAAACATGCACTCTCACTCGGTCACATAAACAAACCAGAACACAAGACAGATGAGCTTTTGAGAAATACCTATACAGGATTATCTTCTACATTAGGTGGAATAAGTAATGCAAAGAAGCAAGAAAAAGAAAGTGAATTATTGATGTTCTAATGCAAATTATTGAAAGATTTAGAAAAAATAAGAGCTGAATCTGTGCTTCTTCTAGTGAAGACTTTACATTATAAACAATTACATACAGTGAATGCAGTCTAATGAGTCTAGTGATAAATGTGGGTAGCATGCTCAGCCCACAAATCTGGTATATCCGCTGATGAAAGCTGATCTTCATGCCACGCTGCACCAGCTAATGGCTCCGCTGATCTTCTACACTGCTTTTCTCCAGGTGTATCATCTTTGTTAGGTTATTTGATTACTCTAAATTGCTCTTATGTGCAAATGGACGAGTGTGTGGTTGTATTTCTCTGTGCGGATAGGATGCATCGATGAAACTTCACCAAGCTGTTCATGTATAAGGGACCGGAGAGGGACTCAGACACAGTGTTTAACTTTAAAATATATATCGCCAGGGTTCTAATACTAGAATTTCATCAGTGAAGCTGAACCACTTTAAATTTTAGAATTAAATTGTTTCCCAAAAAGATGTTATTTGGGTGGATAAAGATAGAATGAATCCATTAAGAACCCAAGTATGTATATAGATCTTCTCAAAGACATTCTGCAAGTCATGTTGTTGCTACATAAAGTGTTTTAATTTTCTCAACTATATATGTCAATCTATTACAACTTCCATTAGCATTCATATCTTTTGCATGAGGAGCACATAATCGTTTCCCTTTTCTGCTACCAAAACTAAAAATAGATATTTGCAAAACACACAGTGTCTGGGGCAGAAGTCTGTTAGTAACACTAGCTTCTCAAGGTGACATGAATTCCTGCATTTTTACCTCTCACTCTTCCTGAAGGCTCAAGTATAATTGGACCAGCCAGCCCTGCCCATCCAGTCTACTCTTATGCTGGCTATAACTTCAGTTTTACACTCCCTGCACCTCTCACACACACTTTCCCATTATTGCTTCAAGCTATCTCAACCTTGTATTATGCTTCATGTATCCATAAACAGTGAGCCATTTCAGCAAACAATATTGAGCTGGATTTCAGTTGCCTATTTACAAGTATTAGCAATAATATGAAGTGTATTAGGAATAGAAACGTGGAGATGAAGGTGGGTTTATTACTGTCATTCCCTGAACTCTTGCCAGGTAAATCTCTATAGTGTGACAGATTGAATGGAAAGGATGAGCACTGAGAATTTCTATGAGGTAGAGTAATTAGAAATTAGGAAAGATCCATCTGGCGCATGTGGATCTGTAGGTTTATGCAGCTTGGATAAAATAAACTGAACCTGCATTGTTCTTTTGTTTAAGTGGGTCTAGCGCTAGACACTGATGAAAAGGTGACTGTTATCAAATGCCACTGTGCAGGATAGCTTTAAGTTTGGTAATCCTTATTGGGATACAGCCTCTCTTGAGGGTTCATCTGAATTCAGTCCTGTCTTTAAGGCATATCAGAGTAGGGCAGGTCTCTGTCTCACAAACTTATCACCTGCAAAGTCCCAAATCCTCATTCTAATAAAAAATAATCTGGCAAAATATCTTTCATGGCCTTTGGAGCATTAGGATTACATATTTAATCTATAATTATCTTGTAGTTAAATCAGTCACAATCTCATTATGGGACAAAAATGCCCTGCTTTTCAGCAGCCAGTTTCCCTAGGAGCTTGAGTCTTTCTGTATTCAGCTCCCACACTCATAGAAAGGCTGAGTAGTAGCTCTGATTTAAATCCTGACAACTCACTTTGGAGAACTGCACCTTGCCAATGAACAAGTATTTGAGACAATGGGATAAGCATGAAAAACCCAGTATAAATCCCAGTAACAATCCACCCAAGGTCTGCCCCTGACAAATATGATATTTATTATACAAACAACAAATAATAAGAAGGTGAGATAAGAGTTGAATGCATATGTTCAATATGTTAAAGTTACTTCATGTCAGTTTTGATGACTAGCAGAGCTATGAAGCTATTTTTTATAAAACTGAGCTCCTGTCGCAGTTATGCACAACACAATTTTAGAGTAGTCTGCATCAGTGCCAGTAGAATTACATAATTCAATCTGATACCAAAACAAAGCGATCATCCCGTGTACTTAAATGTAAACTCCTTTATTAAAAAGTCATTTTAAATCCCTGACACAGTGATGGAATTTTAACATTATATTTTGTTGATACTGAGCCCTGCTAATAACTATTGCCGTGATGGCTGTAATGCCAAGCCCCGAGGAATAAACAAACAAAAAGGACCCAAATGTATTCAAATACTGATGATGGTGAGGAAACAAAAAACCCTGAAATACAAAAAAAAAAAGAAAAAAAAGAAACTTATGTTGCTTTAACTTTTTTTATACCAGAGGTTTGGTATATATGTAAAATACAATACAATAAACTTAAATAAAATAGTTTCATGTTTATTGAATCTATTATCTTCCTAACTTGTGTAGATACTTTGTCAGGACCCAATTGTAATTCTATTATCACTTGTCAACCTGCATGGGTGTAGAGTACAAAGTGTACTAGGGTTAAATAGGAGTACTTTAACATCTGAAATAAACATGCCTACACAGCAAACATGCCCACAGTACGATCACTAGTGACATCACCCATAACTATGTTTACTAAGGACATGTAATAATGGCAATGATACATTGTAAAAAGTTGTATTTCAACCCAACCCATTTTTCCCCCACCTAAATCTGACCAAATGAGTTTAGTCCCTAAACCTGTCCAAGTAGTTTGATGTCTCATTAAAAACGAATCAAACAGCAACCAAAAAGGTTGAGTCAAAAAGCTGCAATTAAAGTGTCCCTAGACAGAAATCTAAGGTTGAAGGTTGTGTCATTTATGTGTTTCTTCAAATTAGATGCTAAATTGGTATCCCAAGGTCTGTGAAATATGATAGGAATGGGTCTCTGACCCAGCTTCACTATGCAAGGAGTGAGAATGTGTCGGTTTATTCTTTTAGAATTTCCCACAGCCTTCATTTGCGTAAACTACTGAATAAATGATTCCCCTACAATAATCTGTGTTTCTGAACTTCTCAGCTACTCACATCTCAGTTTTTGGCATTAGGAGAGCTGCAGCAATGACGTGACGTGTGGTCACAAGAAAGCTTTGCTTTGTTTTGAAGCAGTCACAAAACAATAAAAACCACATTTAATTAAGAGAAAGAAGAACAGCACTTAATATGAAAAAATGCGACAAACCACTACAGGTTAGAGATGAAAAAAAGTGGTTTGTGGAGCTTCTCTGACTTGATTTAGTGTTCTCATATTTATCAAATAAACATTTTTCTTGCAATGTCTTTTTGATGTGACATCCCTTTCCTTTGTAGAGTTTTTTTTTCCAAGTCCTCCTAAGCTTTCAGTGTGCAGTGATGGTACAAATTTCCCGAAGGAGCATGAAAAATGATTCACCCACTATTCCTGAATCATTCATCACACAATAGTTTCATCAATATAGTTTATCATCACCACTGTTTGCTGTAGGGCGGTAAGGCTAGAGAGACAGAGTTGGTACACCAGCAGAATGTATTGCGACAGAACGTTTAGGATGCAAAGTAAATTTTGAATATGTTAATACAGACACATACAGCATAGGGATTATTATAGGCATAGTCTGTATTCCTGTACATTTCTAGGCCTGCTAATGCTCAAATAAGTGCTTTAAAAAAGATGAAATTCTTTGTAATAAGGGTCTTTAGATTTGAGGACTTTGTTGTGCAAAATGTAGATCATTTGAGCTTGATATCATTCATTAAGTGTAGAGCTATGCGATCAACATGACTGGAGTCTAACGAAAAATTCATTTCAATGCTAGCTGTAAGGAACAGCACTCAAATTTGTATCTGGACAGAAATTCCTCACATTCATCGCATCTGCCATCACTATAAAGATAAATTTGGCAAATGTGGATTGTGTCTCAAAAAGCCTTCATTTTTGTCAGGTCTGTTCACATTAGTAAAAGGTTATATTTTATTTTTGTATTTATTTTATGCGTGCATGTGTGCCCCATTCTGAATGTGGTCAGTGCTTGAAGCTGTGAGAAGGGAGGATTGAGGAGCAACAACAGTGCTATCAAGAACCAATCTCAGTTAGATGAATCTAGGCCACACAAAAAAGGCTGGATAACAAATACTTGTCTGGTAAGTCTGCTGTTATACATGCATGGATTCAAATGTGTTTTACCTCATTGTCAATTACTCCTTTACACATGGTTCACTGGTGCCAGTAATGATTTGATTGCTAGTAACAATTTCTACTATACTATATTAAATAAATGTATAATAGGGCTGCTTTTCACCACAGGTTGCTGCAAACCATTTGTTTCTTCGTTTTTATGGCATTTATGAGGTGACTTTGAGTCCTGGATATAGGTTCTACAGTTGCAGTGGGCAATTTTGGTATAATAAAATACTAAACTGCAATTCAATGTCAGTGAGAATGGCACTTAATATTCCCAAACACTTCATTACATTTCTGTCAGTCTTCATTCTTTACCAACTCTGAGTCTGGGTATCAAGGTCACTGTGTTCAGCTCATTCAATGCAATGTTGCTGGCAGAGCACAAGTCCACAGATCGGAGCTAGCCCATTTATCAGTGATAGAGTACGGTGGCACTGCTACTGGATGGAAACCTCTCGGTGTAAATCTTCTTGTTACAATGATAACTGGCCGACTTGTATATTGGAAATGTAAATGTAGGCATTACTGTATTTCTTGTACCTATTTTCATAACACCAGAAGACAGAAGGACTGTTTAATCTGATGTAATATGATAAAAAATAATGATGCCCTGTTTTGAAGCCAGTGTCGCAGAGAAGCTGGCTGAAATTTATGGTAATGTTTAAGGCACCCATTCATCTTTGGTGGCATTAAACTGTTATATGTTGAACCAGTGGTACAATGTAACAAAGCAGATCTACAAATAGTCAGGTTGTTTTGAAGTACTGACATTTTATTTTCTTCCACACTATATCTTATATGGTGTGTATTCAATTTTAGTTGTTTTTAGGGCATGCCATAGCATAGGAACTGAAATTTTTTAGGTTTTTAATGTTCTTCTCTTAGCAACTGGCTTGGTCAACACACTGAACTGGGTTATGTTCTTGTACTCCTACCATTTTTATTCTATACACCGCTGCATGATACATTTAAAGTGCAAAGAACGTTTTTTACATTACAAAATTTCAGCCACAGATACCATTTATATTGAAAAAATCTTTTCTATAACTTCAGTTAGTTAAACACCCGAGACATGTGCATATTGGCCACTAAATACTTTTACATTTCAACAAAAAGTATTTTTACATAGTCTACATTACCTATATTACTGGGCTGCTGTGATCTAACAATATTAACCAGCATATTATTTCAGGTTTTTCTTTTTTCAACTAGGAAAAATGTTTAATATGTTTATTATCTAGGCTAGCTCATGCCAACAGTACAACAAATCATGTGAAACTTTTGGCTGATTAAGAAATGCCGCCTCTAAATTCATCTCAGTAGTTTAAATCCCTTATTTTAGTAATTTTAAGTTAATTATAAACTATACAGCTAACCGTAGTTTTAGCTAACAGCTAATGTAATCTGAGATCCTTGGAGAGGTCTCTTCTGGCCTTTCAATGTGTTTAAATGTGTTGTTCAGCTCTGAGACACCACATGAACCAAAATATACTTTACATATGAAAAGGCAGATAATTGCCCCATATTATCTGTTGTGTGAGCCAAGCTATAAATTAACATTCCACAGCGTGTGAATTAGTGCAGATTTTATTTCAGATTTAGCAAAGTCGGTGGGGATTAGAGGGTAAACCAAATGGAATAAAGACAGCATAATGCAGCTTTTAGACAATAAATTAATATAATATCGTAAAACAACTTCATTAGAATTGGCTGATGACTTGATAAAAAATAGATCTCCATATTTCTCAAGCTTTTGTTAGCATAAGAATTATAGTAATATAGTTATGTCTCTATAGAACTATCGCTATTTAATATATACACATACAACATCCAGCACATTCTCCTACACTTCTGTAAAGTCTAATAAAGATGATCATATTTTACATTAGCACATGATATGCATAAACAAAATGGGATTACAGGCCTGGCTTGCTGCAAGTGGCAGCTGCCAGCTGAGAAAGCATTTGACAGCTTGCCCCAATGTTACCTAATTAAAGAAAAGTTGCTCTTGAATTATTATGTTACGTTCTCTTTTCACTTAGTTCATGATGTGATCACATCAGCCTTTACTATCTCAAATGCATTTGTTTAATCAAATAAATACAAACTTGTTGACAACAGAAAGCCCATTTTCAAATATTGTTCTTTTTAGCAAGTGTGTATGTTTTTTTTTTAATTTAGCAATATCTCCTAAATTGGAAACACCCTGTCTCAGAGTAATGCTGAAAAAGTTGTTTATGCATTTGTTACCTCTAGACTGCATTTCTGTAATTCATTATTATCAGGTCGTCCTAAAAACTCCATGAAAAGCCTTCAGCTGATCAATGCTGCAACAAGAGTACTGACAGGGACTAGAAAGAGAGAGCATAGTTCTCCTATATTTGCTTCTCTTCACTGGCCCCCTGTTAAATCCAGAATTATCTCTTCTCCTCACATACAAGGTCTTGAATAATCAGGCCCCATCTTATCTTAGAGCTCAGTAGCATGTCACCCCAGTAGAGCATTTCGCTCTACGACTTGTGATTAGGATATTTAAAAGTAGAATGGGAGGCAGAGCCTTCAGCTTTCAGGGCCATCTTCTGTCTGACCTGCTCCCAGCTTGGATTCAGGAGACAGACACCCTCTCTACTTTTAAGATTAGGCTTAAAACTTTCCTTTTTGACAAAGCTTATAGTCAGGGTTGGATCAGATACCAGATACATGATGTACTGAGCGTTTCTTCTTCTCTCGCCCCTTTTCCTAACTATGTGTTTACACACCACCATGCATTTAATTATGAGCTAGTATTAATTTCTGGCTCTCTTCCACAGCATGTCTGTTGTCCTGTCTCACTCCCCTCACCCTCAGCCAGTTATGGCAGATGGCTGCACCTCCCTGAGCCTGGTTCTGCAGGAGGTTTCTTCCTGTTAAAAGGGAGTTTTTCCTTCCCACTGGCGCCAAAGTGCTTGCTCATAAGGGGTTGTCTGATTAATGAGGTTTCTCTGTATTATTGTTGAGTCTTGACCTTACAATACTCAGTGCCTTAAGGCCCGGGTGTTGTGATTTGGCACTATAGCAATAAAAATGAATTGAATTGAACTGATTTATAAGAGTGAATTTGGGCTCAACACTGTACCTTACTGTAACAGCTCCAGACATGCTTTCGATTGTGCTGGCGATTAACTAGTAACATGTAATTTATCTGCATGATGAATAAATTACAAATCACATGTTATTGCCAATAATTGTAATCATCACAGTAACTGATAAAAATTTCATTATTGTTAATAATAATATGTTGAAAGGTTTGTAATATATTTGGCAAATATATTCTTAGATGGGAGAAGTGGGGGCTTACAAGTTAGAATTAACATTCATTCTGCTGCTCTGATTATTTTTGCCTTCGAGTAATGCCACTTTTGGCATTTTTCCCAACAGCAAAGCTGTACTCAATTTTTGAGGATTAATTACTGTAATTGGATCCATTTCTTTATAATTTGAGCCACCTCTGATACAAATCATATCACATTGCTCAAAATAACCAAAATTTAAATTCTGAAATAGTCATATGAAAAGGAAGTTTTCAAAGCCACACCCACCTGTGGAAAATTAAGTACACCTCATAATTCAGCAGCAATAACTTGAAGCCTTCATTTTCTGTACGACTTGATCAGTTTCACGTCTTTATTGAGGAGTTTTGGCCCACTCGTCATTCCAGTGTTGCTTCAGTTCATTGAGGTTTGTGGGCATTCATTTATGCACAGTTCTCTTAAGGTCACACCACAGCATTTTCATTGGACTGTGGTGTGGACTTTGACTGGGCTCAATTTCTTTTTTCAGTCATTCTGTTATAGATTTTCTGCTGTTTTGGGGGTCATTGTCCTGTTGCATGACCCAACTTCAGCCTAGCCTTAGCAGTCGGGTCTCCCATTTGACTGTGGAATAATTTAGTACACAACAGAGTTCATTGTCAACTCAATGACTGAAAGTTGCCAGGGTCGGTCCTGTGGCTGCAACAGAAGCCCAATTCATCACCCCTTCACCACCATGCTGACAGTTTCTATGAGTAGTTTGTGCTGATGTGCTATGTATTTCGGCTGAGCATCTTCACTCTGGTCTTGTATGTCCAAATGACATTGTTCCAGAAGTCTTGCAGTTACTGGCAATAATTCAAAACAAGCAATAGTTATTTTCTAATCCTACTGTCACGAACAATAACATTTAACATGCTGAGGCCTTTAGGACTGACATGTAGCTCTTGGGTTTTTGCAGTTCCTTTGAGCATGTCATTGATTTGACCTTGGGTTGAATTTGGGGTGACATCCACTAAAAAGATTTGTGTTAACACACCTGAATGTTCCAGACCACTAAACTGCCAAAACTTCTGCACAAACTACTCATAGTTCACACTTGCTGGTGATGAACTAATCAAAGGAATTAGTTTTCAACATGACTGTAAGAAAGAGGCTCAGTCCAGAGTGTAAGGCTTTTTTTTTGTTGTATTTTTATACAGCCTGTAAAAATGCTGTTAACAAATTCTCAGTGTCGAATCTTGGCAAATTAAAAAAAAACTGTCTGAAATCATTATTAGATCATTTGGAGGTTTGCACTGCCTGCTTTGTGTTTTTATCTTCTTTTTTCAGCTGAGTTTCAAGTGTTTGTTGGAAAAATAACCAAAACGTAATCAGATGTAATAAGTTACATTATCTTGATGAAGCAATTCGTTTGGGCACATTATTGTAATTGTGATGGGAAAACCAGTAATCTTTCAAATGCTGCCAACTACATTATTATTTAACAACTCTGCAGTTATTACCTACAAACTCACACATAGTGTTTGCAAACTGCTGAGATAGACTGACTTTGATTTGAGCGTGTCAGAAAACACTTCTCTACAATCTGACACTTTGCATCAGACATGTTTTAGCTAGCACATAATCTTGCATCATTTCAACTCGTTAACTCACAGACATGGTACATGCTGCATTCACACACTTCCTTAAGTGAAGGTGTAGATGCCGTATGCTGCAGTGCAACAGCTTTCTATTTCATCGTTTTTTCGAGGTCTTTAAAGGCTCTTTCAGGCCTCTCTGCATGGAGCAGCAGCAGGCAGAGCCAGTACTGTGAAATGTGATGTGAAAGCTATTGTGAAGCCATGCAAGTTATATTAATCATTATAATGATATATTATGAAAAGAAGCAATTACTCTTTGAAGAGCGTTAACCATATTCCTTTCGGAAAGTCCAGAATTTTTACCTCCGTATTCGTATTTCTATCAGTGCTTAAATCAAACAGACATCAGAACCATAATCCTGGGTTAACAGCTGTCTTGTGTGCATCAGTTATTGCTGCTGCTTTTTATATTGCTGCTGACCCCAGCACTCGTGTCTGGGGAAATGAAATCACAAATCAATGCAATCCTTGCTTTCCCTTGGGAAGTTGAACCAGGGAAAAATAAAATGATTGAATGATTTTATTTGATAAATTGTAAATACTTTCATCAAATGTACGAACCAAAGCTTCTGGACGCTAAAAATCATCACAGGGCTTATATATAGATATATATTTACAGGAATCAGCGAAAATGAGAAGATGAGCCATTGTCAGTTGTTTCTCACTATTAGAATTTTTTTAAGTGTGCAGACTGCTGGGTATTTTGCAATAATGTGTTTAAGCTGACACTTAAAATCGTCATAATGTTTCCACACTTTTAAAACATTTTAAAACGTTTGCTACTTTTAGCTATTGTTTAAAGGTCAAACAGATTTTTTTGCAGCTCAAGGAAAGAAAAGTGGGAAATGGCATGGTTAAAAAGGAAATACAGTGCTCTTTGGCAAGTGGTTCTTTTTTCTTGATATCAAGGTAATTGTGATATTGAATTAAAAAAAAACAAAAAAAAAAAAACAGAACTTCAAGTAAAAACTTTGAGTGCCCACACAAGTTCATGCATTTGTGTGCTTGTGTATTTCCTTTTGTGTGTGATTGTATGCTGTGCTCCAGGAGGCTGGCTTCCAGCTGTCAGGAAGTGCAGCCTGCAGTCAGTCAGGGAGAACAGGTCTGTGTAAGCTGCCAGTCAGGCCCAGCACTGCAACTGCTGTCCCCGCAGTAATGATGATGGGAGAGCACATCGACCACTACGGGAGCTCATTAAGGGGAAATAATTGGAGTTTGTTAAAAACAAAAGTCTTCGGGCTGGGGAGACAGGTGTTTGTCCACATTTGGAAAGAGTCACTTGCTTTCCTATTTTCACCTGCCAGCTACCAGAGATGTTGGATGAATGCATGGATGGGTGGATGGATGGATAGGTGGATAAATTGTTGCACACTATACCGAGAAGTCTGAGACCTTGGCAACATTGTTTAGCTAAACATTCATGCCAATAAGCTATCTGAATTAGAATTTCAGTTTGAACAACCATAACAGTTCTCAACTGAAACTGTCATTGTGCTGCCCCATTCAGCCTCCAAGCTCTCATCGTCTAACAGAAATATCAATAAAAGAGAGAATACAGCCTCTCGTACACAAAATCCTGAAAGCCTCTTCTGATTCCCTGCTTTTACACTGACAATCATCATAATTATTACTGCTCTCACAAATAAGTGAGAGTTGGGAATCATTTAATGGTGAAATCTAAAATTAAACACAACACATGTAAACACTGCCATGGAAGGAAAAACATGTAATTATTGGTAATTATAGTGCCCGTTTCTACCACAGCAAATTCAGTCAACCTCCAGTGCTGAAGAGGAAGCTGCAGATTGCGAGAGCTTAGATCAAATACAATTTTTTTTTCATCGCTGTAGCAATGCCAGCAAGTAAGTGTTATGCCTTGGAGTTTTTGATATAAGAATCTCTGGGTTATTATTAAATATTAATCAGGAAGATGACAAATCTGTCCATAAAGAACATGAAAACAGCAATCTTTTTTGATTTGATAAAACCACACAAAATTTCAGTCCCATGAAGATGCTTTTAAATTGGCATGGAGGACCGAAATTCTCTTTAATGTCTGGGAGAGGAAACTGCATATCATGCGGTGATTATGCTGCCTTCTCCTCTGTTTCCTATGTTCCCCCCTGAGCAGTAGGGGCTGTATCCTCTAGATGCCTGACTCTTGGAATTTAAGCTTAAACTTTTTATTTGAATCAATGAAAAGCATTAGGCAGTAATATTTGTAACTATTGACATACAATTTGATCTAATAGGAGAATACTAGAAGACAAATGCTACTGACTATAAAGATGAAGTCTTGATAAAAACTCTGTTAAACAGAATAGTCAGTCAAAGGTGTTTTTGTTGTAGGCAAAGGCTTGTTTTAGACCTGGGCCTGTACTGCACTGTAAAGATTTGGCTCTTAATCATTTCGGTTATAAAGTCACGAATAGATGCTGTCAACTTGTCTTTGAATGCAAGCTACTTGTGTGCAGTGTCAGCAGGGTCCATACCGGCGGGAGGTCTGTGGCCATCAGAGATTGCAAGAAAAGGGCAAATGAACTTGTTAAGTCCTGTATCTGCAGTTCTGTGCATCGCCAATTTTTCGTGCTGCTACTTTCGTCTGTGTAATTAGGACACTAGATAATGGTATTGTACAAAGTAAACATGAAAACACGCTGACAGATTTGATGTTACTGGTGTTTTTGCTCTGCTGCAAACATTTAAGCATTAAAGGGTTCGTGCGAGCACGTTTGTGTGATAAGCAATTTTGAAGATGAGCAGGGGATGTCATTGCACAGAATGCTTAGCTGTAATGGAGCATAGCAGCACTACTGTCACTTTCTCAGCTCATAGCGCCTAATTTATAAAAGGAAATATAAATATAATGGTTTGAAGGCTACAAATGTAAAAATATCAAGGAGCAATGCATTTACAGACTTTCATGGGGGATATTAGAACTGTTCCTTATGGTGATTGCCTCTGATAAGATTAAATGTCCAACCTCTGGCAAATGATCAGAGCTATGTGACTGTAATTACTGCAGCAGTTTAGCTTTTAAGTGTTATGGGGATGTAAGAGGAGCCAGAGTTGGAAAGAAAACAGGCTTTGTGTCCACTGAATTTTGACCAAATTATGTTCTAAAAAGGAATAAGCCTAGCTCAAAAAAGCTGCTGTCCGGAGATAATGATAGCCTGTCACATTTTAGGGCAGCAATTATGCAGATTTTATTCTGAAATGGCTTCCAGAGCAAAAAGTCACTCAATAACAGATTCTCACTCAAACATGACCAGATATTCCCTCCATCAGTAGTCTCTGATTGGTGGTTAGCACAGCAATATGGCACAGCATCACAAAGTGACTCACTATAATAGGCCTGGAAAATCAGCCACTCCATGATAAAGAGAAACTCAAAATTCCATCACAAGTACCTGTACCAACTCATGCATGGCATTACGACAGATGGTACATTTATATACATGTTATGAGTTCATTACCTCAATGTCATAGTGTTCTCTCCTCAAAGTGAGAACTGGCTGCGAGTGTATAGTATAATAAGAGCCACGTTTACTGGTTTATCAGGTGTAATTGGCTGATCTCAAGTGTTTTCGATAATCCAGCATGCCTA
>NW_005187492.1:1744636-1782806 GCF_000239375.1 Pundamilia nyererei
AAAAAGAGAGAGTAGTGCTCAGCTCAGTCAAGTGCAGCAGCATCTATGGCAGAATTTTTTTCCAGTTGAGGAAATACGAGAGTCACATCTGTAACTCTAAAGGTGACATGTTTTGTGGCTGCATTTCAGTTTGCTTTTTTCAGGCTGCTGCTATGAAGAGTTTCGCATCTCCACCTCAACATATTTCTCTCTGCATGAGCCTTGAACATCGGTGCAAATGGTTATTCATGAAAGAATAATTCGCTATTTGACAGTTTGAGACTGAAACTGAAATGTTTATCAAACAATGTAGATATTCTGATGTCAAGCTCTGAACCCACTGATCAAATGCCACTCAGCAGTTTGGATTTTTCAGTTCTGAGAGTGTTTTATTCGGACTGCCATATTCTAACTTTTCCTTTTCATCATTCATATTTAGATTTAAAGTGAGCCCATATATTTTAGAAAATGTATGTGTTACCTGTTAAGGATTTAATTGTTTAACACTTTCACAAAAAGGTTTTATCTAAAAAAAAAAATTCTACCTTTGCTCCTTTACATATCAGTGCAGGGTTTTTCTTATAGATCAGAGCATTCAGCAGCTAAACTACACCAAAGCAAAGTCTCCACCATGATCAGCTACATTATTAAATGCTGCTTATGTATTAATGAATCACTATGACTTATTCAGTAGCTCATTATATAAGACATTACAACAATGCCAAGGACAATTTTGCTGCATTAAAGACTATATTGTTTATGTTTTGGAGGGCTATTTTGTACACTTTACTTCATTAAGTGCATTTTTAGCTTTGTGTTAAAACAAAATCGTTGGCATTTTTTACTAATAAGAAACAAATCTCAGTTAGCAGTGGGAGGTGAGGAGCAACCTTGCTGGCCCATCAGCCAGGTTTTTCATGTGATGAGGAGATGTGGCCTGTCATCAAAGCGCAGCATGAAAAAACTGACCATTTGAACTAAGCAAAGAAGCCAGTCATCTGAAAGCAAAGCTGAGGCAGATGTAATCATTGGGGAAAAGAAGGGGAAATATTTGGCAGTTATAAAGCCACTAAAAAGGAGAGGTTCTTCAGGTGGAGGCTAGTTAATGCTTAAAATTATATTTGGCAGTTCAAGGCAGATAAGTCACAACGTAATGAGATGGCTCACACACTCATATTTCCATGTTTTCCCAGCATACCTAATTTTACTGGAACTATTTCTGCAGCAGTTCACAGGGGGTCATTTTTATACCTACAGGTAACTTTCTTGCTCATCTGTGGTTGCAGAAAAAAAAATATGGAGTCCAAATATGGAGCAATGCTATCAACACTCACTAAAATGTCAAGGTCAGCGATTGCTTGTGTTTGCCATTTGTACATCACAGGGGTTGCTACAGTGCAAAAAAAAAAAAAAAACAGGTTATGCAGTTTGAATGTAGACGCCACGGGCAGTTAACTATGTTGCAACCAAAAGGGTAAGATAAAGTATGTGCTTTTGAGGTAGAGGGTTATCATCAGTGAAGTAATACATCAGTAAAGAGTTGCTGACATAGGATTTTCATTCAAAAATCACTTCGTCTACATGCTGTGAAAAGCAGAAGGTATATTTCTGGAAATAACTTGAGAGTATATCAGAAAGACAAGAAGAACTAAGGGAAGGGTTAACTTTAACAATATCAAGCATTCGTTAAAGTTAACAAAATTGCCTTTCAGAGTTTAAACTGTCACATAAATCAGCGTCTTTACATATTCATCAATTAATGAAAAATGTAAGCAATAGGCAAATGTCAGCAAAAGTTTATAAAAGGACGATCCAAATGAGTTGTTAAACGAAAAACACAGAGGATCAGATGTCAGTGTGGTATTTAAGAAGGATTAATTAACATGAACTCCCACTAGCTACATGAATGATCTACTTTGCACAAATGCTGTGGACAAACAGAAGACTGACTGTGAGTCTGAGGAGATGCAGACAAGACATGAGTGATATAGCAGAGCAAATAGCAGTCACCGAAGAGAGAGAGATGCGACAGATGGCAACGTAGTCATAGCTCGGGCACTCAGGCAGGAAAAGACGACACTCTGGCAAGTCACGAAAGTATATAACAGCAGTGGGCAGCTGCATAACAGAGTATTTATAAGGCTAGATGGGACAGACCGTTTATCCAGCCTGACATGCACAGTTTTAGTCTTTAACACAGTCGGGTGTCACTTGGGCAAAGGGTAGTTGTTACATGACACCTGATGACACACATTTGTGTGGTTAGGAACATGATTTATGAGATGGCTACTAAGATGCTTCAGGCAAAGCAATAGCTATCAAATTACTTTTACATTACAAGTCATATTATATTACTCGCTCACTCACAACAGAGTCTATAAGCAAGAATATTAGTATATAAAACTAGTAGATGAACATAAAAAATGGGATTGCATGTTACAGTTTAAATATCACAGAAGCAAGTTGATGAAGCTCACGTAAATAGTTTTTACCTACCAAAAAGCTATAATAAATCTTAAATCACAGTCAAAGTGAGATCTATGAAGAGCCAGTTCTTGTAGTTGTACTGAACATTAAGTAATTAAGTTAAGTTTTTACAGTTCACTTTG
Organism: Pundamilia nyererei; assembly: GCF_000239375.1. Lineage (NCBI taxonomy): Eukaryota > Metazoa > Chordata > Actinopteri > Cichliformes > Cichlidae > Pundamilia > Pundamilia nyererei. The sequence continues at coordinate 1,747,225 of NW_005187492.1, forward strand.
TTCGTACCCTTTGCTAGTACAGATTTTGACACACTTCTAAATTCAGAACTGCGGTCATGTCTTCATGAACTCGATTCAACAAGGTGCTGAAAACATTCCTCTGAGATTTTGGTCCATCGACTTAATAGCATCACACAGTTGTTGATTTGATTTGTTGGCCATGATGCGAATCTCTCATTCCACCACATCCCAAAAGTGTTCTATTGGATTTAGATCTGGTGACTGTGGAGGCCATTTGAGTACAGTGAACTCACTGTCATGTTCAAGAAACCAATTTGAGATGATTTGAGCTTTGTGACCTGGCACATTATCCTGCTAGCAGCAGCCATCAAACAAAATGTTCTAAAGGGATGGACATGGTCAATAACAATACTCACGTAGGCTGTGGCGTTGTACTGATGCACAGTTTGTACTAAGGGACACAATGTGCCACAAAAATATCTTCTGTACTATTACATTAGCACCACCAGTCTTAACTGTTGGCACAAGGCACGGTGGATTCATGCTTCATGTAGTTTACACCAAGTTCTGACCCTACCATTCAAATACTGGAGCAGAAATTGACTCTACAAACAGTCTTCCTTTATCCCAGATTTATTCGTTCCATGTGAATTGTAGCCTCCGTTTCCTGTCTTAGTTGCTGCGGTAAACATGTTCTTCCAGGTTTGATGTGGGAATTGAGAGATGCTTTTCTGCATACCTTGATTGTTATTTAAGTTGCTGTTGCTTTCCTATCATCCTGGAGCAGCCACTAGTCAACAAGGCATTTTTACTGGATATTTTATCTTTTTCCGACCATTCTCTCTCAACCCTAGAGACGGTTCAGCAGGAAAATCTCAGTGGGTCAGCAGTTTCTGAAATACTCAGGCTAGTCTGTCTGGCATCAACAACCATGGCTCAAACAAAGTCACTTATATCACCTTTCTTCATCAAATGCAGTTTAGGGAAGGAGAGTTCATCTATTTTATTGTCTCATTGCATATTTGGTTTAACAAGCAACTGAGCATATGCAAAGTACCTAATCAAGTGGCCGGTGAGTGTATGTGGAGTTTAGTGTACCCAGAGGCACAGATGGTATGCTTTTTAAAACATATAGTAATTCCACAGCTACAAAATGATCCATAACATATTGGCCCTACAGGGAGCTGAACAGAAGTCCCTCTGCTTTTTCAGCAGTGAACATGAATGTGTTCATGACTCTCACACACATCATCACCGATGACTGTGGAGCTGTTGGACTGTAAAAATGTAAAGTGCTCTGAAATGCCATTCAGGGCTCCACTCTATGTCCCACAACACATCAGCAGAATTCTTCTTACTCCACAGTCCCAGCACCATTATTTCTGTCAGAGAAATATTCTTCCAATTTCCGTTTTGTCATTTCTAACTAGAGCAATTCACTGAATGCATTCCCAAAGCACCAAAGAACACGTCATAAAGAGAAGCAGGGAGAAAGAGGGGACGTATACAACAAAAATAGAAAATTAAGAAAAAAATCTCCACAACTTAACAGGGAATAATTCTTCTTGACTGAGAAGCATTTGCTCCACAAGTTTTTCACCATCACTATTTCTCAAACTTCCCTGGTGTCATTAGTCTCTGTGCGAAGAAGGGAGGGGAGGCTCATTTTCTCTTTCCCTCCAAGTATAGGGCGCAGTGCATTATCTCTCTGCAGATTTACACTTTCAAACATGTTGGCTGTCGTTGGTGGAGGAGCAGCCTGGGGATAATAAAGTTTGGGTGGTGAAGGCAATGAAAGTAATGCCATTTGCTGCTCACTCACTCATTTGTCCAGTAACTGTGTGCGTGTGTGTGAGCTAAAAATCCCAAAATTAGTACACCACTTTAATATTGCTTCTTTGACCATGCCCAGTTTCAAACTGGCATTGCATTTGCAATATGATATGCAAGTATCAGCACAACAGTAGTGCAAACTTTTTAGGGTTTTGTTGTATTTAAACACAGAAAGAGATGTGAGAAACCACTTTTTTCTTGTATAGTGATGGAGGGCATAGGGGATCATTATTTCTTTCATTATCGCATTCATTTTTTCAGTTTTAGCCATTTAACCACGTTCCATGGGTACTTTCTACACCATACTCTTGTTTCTTTCGAAGCTACATTAACATCTCATTGTCATGCAGCTGTAAACAGAGAGAGCTCTGAAACTTGTCATGGTGCTCAGGGAAGCACTGGCATCTGATATTTGAGATTCTGTAGCTGAAAAGCATTGCTCGCAAGGTTTTTGTTTTGTTTTTTTCCTTGTGAAACCAAACCTGGAGGACAAACAATGAGCAAACATGGCTGCTGCTGGAAGCATCATGTAAATTTAGAAAGTTCACTCTTGAGTTGTGCAGCCTGGTCTCCTAGTAGCACAGAGGCATACTGAGAGCTTTCAAACCATTTTGACACTACGTAAACACATGACAATTTAATACCTGTGGGTTACTGAAAGGCAGAAAGTCAAAGAAAAAAATTCAAGGTGTAGTCTGAATTAAATGGGCAAAATTCCTGACATGGTCCGTAAACAGTTCTAAAGGGGCATTCATGAGTCGAGTGAGAAAATAAATCTTTAAAAACTCCACCTGCTTGTCATTCAGCCTGGTGTACGACTGCATTAAGAAGCCAACTTCTTAAAAACATCTTCACCTGAATAAACACATCACATTCAAAGACACACAGTCTGGCACTTAGGGCAGCTCTCAACAGAACACAAACATCTTGAGATGTCGGATGGAATAGTATGAGAATTTCGAACTCAAGAACTTAAATAATAAATAAAAGTGAAAATGTGTCTAATGAATATCACTTGAAAGCAGTTGCAAAGTGAATGTGAGGAGGTGAACGGAGAAAGTATTTTACCTCATTTCAACCCGTTCATATTCATTTCTTCAGCTTCAAGTGGCTTTCTATTTCAGGAAAGTGAGGTGTTCAGGTGACTCCATTAACAAGTCAAGCTGGGCAGATTGTGACAGAGTTTTTGTTGTGGTGTGGCACCAGATCACAAGCTGTGATTTGGTCTGGCACACTTACTGCATGTCTGCCAGTTCACTGTTAGCTAACAGTTGGCAGTTCGCTAACAATGAGGAAAAACAAAACTTTGTGTGAAAGTTTTTATTTCTCAGATTTTTTTGAATTCTACTTTGATATGCAAGTCATGAGCACTTTGATATGCAAGTCATGAGCACTTGTACCAATGTTCACATTAGGAGTAGTTATATATTTATAGCTAGTAGCTTTAATTCAGTTCAGATAAACAAAGATTTTATTTTATTTTTTTCTTTATCTAGATTTTTTTGGGATTCTTTGACTTGTTTGGGGTTTATCCTTTATTTTAGCACACTCTATGGGTAATGCTCTATGCCACAGGTGGCTCGTATTTAATTCAGACTTGTAATTTGTTTGTCAGGCCCCGATGAAGCCTTAGAGTCGATACATGTTTTTAAATGCACAAGGAATAAATAAAATGTATACTTTCACTTGAATTCTTGCGCTTTCATGGTATTCCATAGTCACTCGTACACCGCGGGACTTCAGTCTACTGAAGAGCAGCCTGTCAGATCAGTCATCAGAGCTGCCTCCATCTTCATGTAAATATCTGAAGAAGACTGATTTCAAGCACTGTGCACCTTGTTTCTGGAATGAGTAGCTGCTTTTGGTGTGAAAAATGAGGTCATGCACGTCATTTCACCAATGAGGATTTAACAACATTATTACCTGACTGTGTACAGTTATGAGGTTGTTTGCATAAGCTGTCCTGTTGCTATTAATATCTTATCAAACTGCAACTGCATAGTCTTGAGGAGATAATTTTTTTAATTTAAAAAATAAGAAACATTTTACTATTGTGTGGTTATCTAATTAGAAGATAATATTTAATGGCACTGGGTTGATTAGTTTACATGCAGTATATGGGTTAGGTTAACCATGTAAAAATAAGGGCCTAAAAAAGGCTTCTGTTAAAGAAAATACTGTAAGCTGTGCTTTACTGTGGAGATTTCGAGACTGACACTCCAAACAAATAACCCAACTGTACAAAGCATCTCAGCACACTGAATTTAGTGGAATTTGTCACAGACTTCCTAGCAGAAGACATCCACCTGCAGTACTTAATAGAGCGATCTAATAACTTGGATTCATACTTCTGAAAAAAGAAAAGGAAGATAATATGTCGTTGTGTAGGAAGGATTCATTAAATCCATTGCAATGGTCAGAGTAAGACTGAAGTACGACAGATTTCAACTAATGGGGAAATGGAATTAATGTGCTGTATATGAATTATTGCATGCTGAAACTGATAGCTATTAATATAATCTACATTAAGTTTCATCATAATGCCAACTGCTACTAACAGTGGAACACATTGAAAAAGAGTTTGCTGAAAGCAGATGCACATTTGGTAAAGCGCTTATTACTGCAAGTGTGAGATGTGTCGTTTTAACTCTTGAGTGACTGAAATCAGTCAGTGAAATAGAGCAGCATAAAGTATGTAAATGTAATTTTAAGTATTTTATTTAATAAAAATGAAACTACAGTCTTTGTAGTTTGTGCATTGTGAAAAAGAAAACAAAATGCAAAAAATAAAACCACACAACAGAAAACACAATGTAATATTCATGCAATCACAAGAGACGTGCAAGCTAAATCAGAAAGCCAAAAGGCGAATGAGACTCCCTTAGAAGCAGAGGTTTAGTGTTGCACAGACATCCAGTGGCTCCGTGATTAATCCAGTACACAGTATATACCATATTTGCCTAAGAATAACTGACATGTTACAGTCTTTGATTAAACCTGCGATATTTGCTGCACACAGATCCTGCCAGCAGCATACTATAGTACACTAGTAAAACTTGGTTGTTTGATCATGATGCTGTATTTTTCCCTTTGAAAATACAGTCATGTTATTACACAGCAGTGTGCTATTGAAGTTATTAAGTCTCATCTTACAGAGTTAGATCCACAGTACAATATCATCAATATACAGGAGGAACTGGATGTACACATTTTCAGTTAACCCTGAAAAATGATCATTTATGCCAGTGTGAGCAGGGTATTTCCAATGAGTAGGAATAAAATGTGTTTTATTTCATTTTGTTTTTCTCTTATGGGAACCTAAAATTATCGCTTACATGTTTTCTTGATTTTCTCGACAAGATAACCACAAGGTGTATATTAATCAGCACCACGATCACTTGAGGCTACATAAACTCCCCACCTTTCTACCTTCAACCCACCTACTTACCCACCCACGCATCCCCTTTTTAATGCAGCCAAATGTTGCTTTCTTTTACTCAGGAATCATCGCTATAAAGAATTGTGGGCAATTCCATAAGGGTTGCAAAAAAAAAAAAAATCAACACTGGCTTGCATCTTGTCATGTTTGCAACCCTGAGAGATTTTAATGGCAGAACTCTGTCATTTTATGTCCTTTTTTGTTCACTCTTCCTGCTATAAAAAATGTAACTCACAATCCTCACATGAAATTTACACAAAATAGTCAAATATTCCACGATTTTCTTAGTTTAATGAGCGTCATCACTTCATGGATGCCTCTAAAAAACAAAGAGGTTGATAGTCAGTTCATCAGCGCACATGGCAGAGTGAGTGTAGAGCATTCACATCCAAAAGAAACTTTTATTGTTGGTGAAAAATTAAGCACAGATCTCAAATAAAAGACTTGCACATTCTCTTGATATTTATTGCACTGTGAAGCTATTCTATTGTGCAGATCTTTTGTCTGATTCTGACACTGAATTCTTTCCTTTTTTTGAAGCAGCAGATTGTTTCCTTGTAATAATGACATTGGGACAAAAAGCCCATGAATAAACCAAACAGACAACGTGTTATATTTGTCTCAAGTTGATGCGTTTTGATTTGGATGGTGGCACTCAGCCTCAAGCTCATTCGTTATTGAAGGTATTTAAAACAGGTAACAAATATTGGACAGCTTGTTTTGAAAGAAAGAGGTAAGGGTCCTCAAAGAGCAAGGTGCTCGATTTTTGCCACACATTACTCAAACAGAAGTAAAAATGTAATTTGGGGAGTACTTTCAGATATGGACAAAGACACCATAGTTACTCTGCTGAGTCTTTACTGGAGCAGATAGGTATTTTGGATTTATTCAGTATAAACTGCAGTGTCAATATTTATGGTAATGAAGGAACACAGCGCTAGAGTGAAGCTAAATTGTGTGATTTTTATAGTGCTTGGGCAACAATAGAGGTCATGCCACAGAGGAACAAGCTACACAAACAATGTCCATTCATTGTTGTTTTCTGCTTTTTCAGGGAATTTATTTACAGTAAGAGCTGTGGAATATTGCAAGACTTACACTTTTAGTTGACTTACCCTCAGAAAGGACATGACAAGGTTTTGTTTTATTAAATTGTATTCATATTAAGACTGTTAAAATGCTATATTTAATCCAAGTGGTGAAATACTTTTGGCACGTAATGATTTTAGCTGTTGTTCCCTCTTTTGCAAAATGCATTTTAACTCTTTTAAAAGCACCTTACATGCCTCACATTTGCTATTTTTTCAGCATTGTGAGTTAAACAGAAAGAATCACTTTGGCAAACTCCGTCTATTTGAGTTTGGGCTTTTGCCATTACAGCTTTGCATGGCTGACTGGGGCCCAGTTTAACCTTTGAAACAGCCCTACCAACGATTCTGCTTCAGGGTAGAGCAAAATAGGTAGGTGAGAGGCAATGACATGGTGAGGAGCTAACATCTGTGGTGGTGAGGGCAGAGAGGTGTGAAGATAATAGCCCCAATGGGGAGATATGCAAGGCAGGGGTGCTTTATGAGGCTCGGTCAGTCTGCTGTGAAGGAGTCCTGCATTGCACACAAAAACCAAAAGAGTAATCTCTAACCTATTCCACAGAGGAGCCTTTGGATCACTGTCTTACTTTCATTTCTTTCCTTTCCTACTGTCTCTTATCTTTTTCCATCTCAAATTCAATTTTCTTTACGTCCATGGCTATAATTAAATGCAATTATTCTTGCAGACTATATCAATTACAAGTGCATTTCTGTTAAACAAACAACACTTTTTTCAATTTAGCTTAACATCCTCTTCTGTCCTTCTTATGCTTTTCTGTTTTAGATTGTATGCAGATGCTTCTAAATACACAGTATGCAAGTAATCTGTAATTACTCGGAGAAAACCCACACATGCATACCAACACTCACAAAAGAATGCATTACAAAGAAACCTGTTACTGTAATTATATTTTGCCTTTAACAGACGACGTTTGCAATATAACTTTGCAGTTGCTGATCAGTCACAGTAACAGTGACTTCCTGTATATGGAGGCAGTACTGCTGATGTTGCCTTTATTTTCTTAGACATGTGACTGAGGATCAGTTTTAGCTGCAACAATTTTATGAAAACTGATCTTAGTGCTGTTTTTCACCAACATCCCAGTTAGCTTTCTGATAAAAGAGGTGGGCATACAATAAATATGAAGAGAGGAATATTTATAAGCATTTTCTATAACAACTCAACAATTATGTGGTAATAAGGTGGAAACACAAGATAGTAGTAGAGAAATAGCAAGTTATTACCACTTAATTACCAAGTAACTTATTATTATGCTATTAAAAAATTATCATATAGTATATAATATGGGTAAGGGGGTCAGAAATTGTGGGTAATAATGTGGAATCAAACATATTCCTATGAGGCAAAACAAATGAATAATAGTGCAGTAATGCTAACAATATTATAACTTGCTAGCATTAAAACAGCTGTGCATTAGAATTTCTATATGCAGACTTGTGGTAGTAACCTCATAATACTAAGGTTAAATTGGTTGATGGCACTATAGCCATTTCTTCTAAAAAGCGCCAGGCAAATACTGTTATCAGATTTTGGAAAAACTGAATACCACACACAGGATAAGGTGCTTTATAATTGTATTCCTCCTTTACAGCTCACTTAAAGGTGGCTTAATTCAACTTAGCATCCATAGGTTTCCCCTCTCTTCTTTCTCTGTCTTTACACTGTCTCATTGTCTTTCATTTTTTTCTGCCTTTTTTCCTTTCTTTGAAACTCCACCCTCACAATTTCTTGTGTAAACAAACCCCTCACTGGTTTTCTTTCTCTCTCTCTCTCTCTCTCTCTCTCTCTCTCTCTCTCGCTCTTCGTCCTTGACTTTAGTTTTCCTTATCCATCTTCAAGGAGAGATGGAGGGAAAGTGGCTGGAGGGAATCATGTTTCATCATCCACCCATATGAACTGAGACAGGGCCTGACATCTTCTTTTGCAGCTGTTCGTCTGAATATCATTGTTGTTTATAACTTGCTGCAATATTCAGTGGAAGGCTCTCTGTTTGGTCACATGTCAAAAGAGTTCAAGGGACCAAGTCATTACATGCAGCAAAAATTAGTCTCTGGCCATCACTGTGGGGGTGGTGGTGGGGGGAATAAACCACTTATCTGTGGAACGTCTGCAGCAAAGCACTTGGCTTTATAAGGAGAGAGAGGATTGGGAGCACTCACTAGTGAGTGGTAGTTGCATGCAGACAAGCAGCTGAGAAGGAGGGGGAAGCACTCACAAAGCCGAGTGTGGTTTGCCTCCAGAGGGTTCAGGTTTACAATGGAGAGCAGGAAAGCAAAACAGAAACTTGAAATGGCAGAGTTGTGGCAAAAGCAGCAGCTCTCTTGACATGATGAAACACCAGCATGCTTTCTGAAAAGACGAGGCGATTTTTCATGATCCTCAGATTTCACTTCATAGGCAACTGGCAAAGCATATGGAGTCAAGAATGAATTATTGTGTTATATATTTTTTAGGGTTTTGGCAATGGGACACTTTGAAGTGAATCTTTGGTTTGGTGTTGTGTTTTTTTTTTCCTTTTTTAACTGGCTCACTAAATCCCATAAGCTGCTATAGTATCTCTAACAGCCAGACCGTGCTTTCTTTAATCATAACTAGACAGTGGCTGTGTTTTATCCAGCAAAGCCTCCTGCTTTGTAGTTTTGGGAAAGAACAACAGAATCAATTAAACAGCAAGGGGGACATGGCATGAGCAAGGAGGGGAGTAAATAATAGCAGAGACAGGTCATGAAGAGGAACAGTAATTAACTATCCATTTATAAAAATGCAAGAGATAACATTCATGAGCTGTCACTGTTTACTCAGGACTGGAGGGACTTTATAACTGTCTCTCAGGAGTGAAGCATCCATAAACAGGCACAGGTACTGTATGTGTGCATTTGTTAAATGGAGACACACAAGTGACTCAAGGGCAACTCTAATACGCTGCAGAGAATGGAGCGAATGAAATGATAAGTTATCATGCTCAGCTGGAGCTAGACTATATGAAACCAAAGATGAACTGAATGAAGACAGAACAGTTTGAATAAAAAAGTGGAAAGACCAAGATAGAATCCAATCAGGAGAAAAACGGGTCTAAATGTGATTCGATGAAAACTGAACTCAACAAAGTCTTTTTCCCCTCTCATGAATCAAAAGTTACAGTAAATGCTGAGTGTGTTTGTTGGGGAAAAGTGTTGGGGGCCTTCAAGGTGATAAGGCCTGTAGAGGCTCAGTACATTAATGAATTGACATTACCCAAGGATCAATGGTGAAGCTCTCAGGATTTGAAAAACTACACTTAATGAAAAGGGATTACTCTCTTAAGATCAAGGTCCTCCACTTCACGTCTTCCCCTCGCTCCTCTTCTTTGGCTCTTTTGTATTCTGTTCCAAGCTCCCCCGCCCTTTCAGAACAATAAACACAAACACAGGCTCTCATTTGCATTATGACAGGGTTTCCCCAATCAACTGGTTTTAATGAAGACTTTTGCTAGAAATGTACCATTACTGCATCTCATCTTTTTTGCACTGCATTGCTGTATGAGCACACTTTGTTAATTATGGTTCAATTGAGTCTATATTGGAAGTAAAACAGATTTTATATTTTACCTGGTTTGTGCTCACTAGGATATGAAATGTGCTGAAAGTTTGTACTTTTTTGTTTTTCAGTGACAGTGTGTGCAGTCACCTTAATCACAGCGATGATCGATTCTAATAGCAGCTCAGAGCTAAGGAAAACAAATCATGCTAAAATATATGGAAATTAGCTCCAAAAATGGTTCTGAAGAATCGTTGGTGATTTAAAACATAGGTTCCCAACACACATACAGTAGTTTCAGGACTTATTCTTTGCTATTGTATCACCTACGAAGCACATTAAACATTCGGGGGATTTTAGTGCATATTAATAGCAAGGTGAATTATTACAGTGCAGACGTTCTTTGCAAGTTTTTGTGAATGTTTTGGTATATACATTCATAGCCATTGTTTTAGTAGTCGGTTGAACCCCTTTTGCCTTCAGAACTGACTTAATCCTTCAACAAGATGCTGAAAACATTAACCTGAGATTGATGTGAATTGCCCATTTTACCACATCCTAAAGCTGCTCTTTTTAATTGGAATCTGGTGACTCTAAAAGCCATTTGTGTACAGAGAATTCACTATCATGTTCAAGAAACTAGTTACGCTGTTTTGAGCTTTCTGACATGGTACCATATCCTGCTGGCAGCACACTAAAGAGATAGACATGGTCAGTAACAATACTCAGATAGACTGCGGCGTTTAAATGACGGGGACCAAAGTGTGCCACAAAAATATTGCCCACGCCATTACACCAACAGCAGGCTGAATTATCGATACAAAGCAGGATGGACCAAGCTTTCATGTTGTTTATTTCCAAATTTCTACGATCCACATGCTGCAGCAGAAGGTGAGATTTATCAGTCCAGTCAATGTTTTTCTAATGCTCCATTGTCTAAATTTGTTGAGCCCATATCAGTTGTAGCCTCACTTTCCTGTTCTTAGCAGACAGGAGCTGCACCCAGTGTGCTGTAGCACATCTGCTTTAACGTTCAGTGTTTGGGGCATCAGCTTCTTATCAGCTTTCTGGTCATCATGAAGACATTTTCACCCAAAGAACTGCTGCTCACTGGACATTTTTTTTTTGTAAACCCTAGAGATGCCTGTATGTTACAATCTAAATACATCAGCAGGGTCTGAAAAACTCAGACAAGCCTCTTTGGCACCAACAACCATGTCAAATTAACTAAAATCCTCTTGCTATCCCATTCTGGTACTTGAATTTAAACAGGGCACCTTGACCATCTCTACATGCTTAAACGCATTAAGCTGCAGCAATGGGATGGGCTGATGCGCATTAATAAACAGTTGAGTAAGAGCACTTAATGAAGTGGCGAGTGAGTGTATTTATCTTATGGGTGGAAGGAACAAGCTATGGCTTACCTTTTAACAGTTTCTTTCTTTTTTTTGTCCTTTTCTACATTTGCTTTTTTAATTAGATGGTGACTTTGACAGCGTCCTGATTTTGGTATTTTAATGGTCACACCCACAAATATGTGAAATGTTGAGGAAAACCAAGGGTTTAAGCAGCTTTTTAGGACTTTCATTCTGCTGCTACAAGGCACTGGCTTTCTCTACTGAATTTTGGGTGTTTACAATTGTATTCGCTAACTTCACAAACAGGCTGCTTTTCTAAACTCGCTCGCATAGAGCGTTTGGCACTCTAAATGCAGAATTTGAATGGAGTTTTCATTTGCTTACTTGCTCATTTGTTCATTTGTGTTAATTTGTAAACCTAACACAGTTGACCTGTATCAATTTATGTACTTCATGAGAGTGAGCACCTGCACATTCATTTGTACACTGTGTGTACACAGCACTTAATATAGTGTGCGGTACACTCATGCTTGTATTGCGTACCACGTCTGCCTCTAGATCGTTTTTCAGCTCTGACTTCCACCGTGTTTCATCCTCGCATCTGTTGGTCATCTTTTGAACATATGAACCACATTGAATTGTTGTTCCCTGTGCAGGCTTTTTTTTTATAACTTTATTTCTATCTAAAGCTGTTAGCTAGTTAGTTAAGACTCATGAAACTCGGTGTGTGTGTGTGTGTGTGTGTGTGTGTGTGTGTGTGTGTGTGTGTGTGTGCGTGTGCCTCTATGTACATGGAGCACCAAACTCTCACCTGCTATGAATAATTGATCTGTTGAATCTAGGGCGCATGAGGTTTGTATGCAAGAAGGCAGCTGCTGCAGCAGGAAGGTACCTTACAGTTTGTTTTAAAAGAAACATGTAAGGGCTACCAGGATGTCGAGATTAGTGAACTAGAAAATGGCACGGTTGTCTGTAGACATGGATCTATACTGGCCTGATGACTCCAAAGCAGAGCTATGCAACTCTAAATCATTAATCAGAAAAAAAAGCTTTTAGCATGTACTGTAGCTGGAATGGGCTATGCAAAAATATAAAAGGAGAGGTATTGTCATTTCTACATGTGTCAGCATGGTGCAATCAATCACAACAATTGATGTAAAAAATCTGAAGGAAATTTTCAGGACTTGATTGTAGAACAAAGGTTCTTGACAATTGGGGAAAAATGTCTCGATATTTGTTTATAAATAGCAACACAATGACAATTTGATAGGTAAAAACAATCTGAATATTTGTCCGGTAAACACGAAATTATTCCTGTTAGTGTGACATTGTTAAGTCATCCAATAAACTCACGTTACCTGTGCTAAGATTATAGTCTTTCAGCTGACAGGTATGTGAAATGAAAGGGGAGTTTGATGTAAAACTCCAATCAGATTGAGGCAAATTGTAGGGTACATCACCGTGCTATTAGACTGATTGGAATGTTATAAATAATAGATTTTTATATTTTGTGTTGCTGTTTGAATTTGAAAATGAGAAAGAAATCACTTTTACTTTTGGCCCACACTGGTCATTCCACTCTGCTTTTCTAAGCACTGTGTTAATTTATTAACTCCACGGGGAAATTTCAATACTTTGCATTCCCCTTCTAGAGAAACATCAAAGCACAGGGTCAGTTAAAGAGCATCAGCCCTGGAGCTGGTAATGATTCAATGCCTTGTTCAGTTTCTTCATTGGGGAGATGCTTGCTGACACAAGGCTTGTAAGCAAGTCCTCCGGTACATAGAGTAACTGCAAGTCCTGTAGACATGTTTTCCCATGTGCACTGGCACTCTTTAAAAACAACCTCCCACTTCTCCAATTACATCTTTCTTAAATTAGATGGAGTCGGCAGATTAACTTATTGTTCGAGACTCTTTTGTCATTTGCTCCTTCTCCGTCTGCCGGCTCACTGTCACACAGTATCACTACAGCTGAGTTGTCACTCTGACAAAGACATGCAATGATTGGCTATGCTGCACTCTGTCACTGACATACATGCGCATGATTGAACAAGACACAGCAACTGGACCAGCCAGGCTGACTGACATCCATCCAGTCAGCTGTTAGAAGCTATAAAGTCAGCAAAAAACTCTGCAAAGAATTATTAAGTGTGCGGCACAGGAAACTGGAAGGAGTGTTATAGAGCCTGTGTATGCTAAGCTTTAATTGCTTGGTGCATTTGTTTTTTAAAAAGCCAACTATTTTATCTATTTGTTTAATCAAAGAGAAATCATAATTTAAATTAATTTAGATCCACTCTTCCAACTCAAAATATACTTACGATAATGAAAGAAATTTTGCAATAATGATATTTATGACAATGTTTTATCAGTGATTGCAGCTTGCAGCCTGCAGCATTGATTAGTGCAAACAAAATGAGGGGCGCTTTCCACCCTTCTTTTCCAATGAGCTGCTGTCATTGATGATGGACTACCCTTTTCAAAGTGAGAATCTACTGCCACGATTTGCCAGCGGCAGCATTATAGTGCAATTGTAGTGATACAGCATTTATACAGTGACACAGCATAAGCCAAATAACAAAAGTAGCCAAGGTTGTGTTTTCAGTGGAAATTTTAAGTAAACACATAACTGCTTAACACTTTACTTTAATGAGGACAAAAGTGACTTAAAATAGTTGCACGATCTTGTCACATAATAAAACTAAGAAATGATACATGTTGTGTTTTGGGTCAAAGTTTTTAACTAGTGCCCAGTGCTCTAAGTGCCCCTTTATTATCATGTAACTACTTCAGTAATTTGCATCAACCTCCTTATTTCTCCAGCAAAGTTAGTAATTTATTTACTTTTGGATTGCACATCATCAGCTGTTAGTGTCTCCTCAAATACCTTCATAGTCTGGTTGTTCTCAGTGCTGTGTATTATCCTCAAATAGTGAAACAAGTTTGTTGTTTTTACCTTTAGCAGGAATAGTTTTCTTGCATATGTTGCAAAGTATTGTTTTCTTTTGAGTAGCTCCGTTTTTAGGTACAAAATCTGTATCGGAGACTGACATGTGGTTCTCGATCTCGGACGTTCCTGGGCTTGTGTAGTTCCCTGTGGAACATAAGTACATAACGTCACTGTATAATGCTTTGGTTATGTTTGTTTGCTTGCCTTTAGGAAAAATGTTAGGGGTGATCAAAACGTTTTGAGAGGAGATCAACTAGAATAAAAAAACCTTCAATTATTTCAGTTTGGCTGTTCTCACATTCAAGACCCTCTTCTTGGGCATGTCCAGACAACATCCAGTGCAACTGCTTTTCCAGATTGGTCCCACTGAGGCAAAATCAAAAATAGCATCCAGTCCGGAAGTTTATGAGAATGTCATTTTTAAATTGAGGAACACACAAACAAAACAATGTGAGATTGGAAAATGCAACTCCAGTAATGCTGTTGATTGTTATGAATCTCTTCCCCACTGGCATTCATCTAGTATTACTTTCTGATGTTCTTTTAATCATCCATTATATTATACCAAACTTCTCAGAGCTTTGTAAGACTGTTTTAGCTGATAAAATAACATAAGGTAAGAAGTACTACTTTAAGTAAACAAAAATATTTGATTCAGTTCACAGCAAATTTTACTTATATAGCACCAAATCACAACAACAGTTGTCTCAAGGCGCTGTTATATTATTCATTCTGTTATTACTAAAAACAAATTGCAATTGGCTTATTTACACATATTATCTCTGTGTGTTATTAAGAAAAGTTTTGTTGTCTTATTAACAGTAAAAGCAATGGTGCAATATTTTTTGGTTTGGGCTTTTTGGTTATACTGGCTAACATCATTGTTTATGAAGACATGGTAAAGAAAGCTTCAAATTAATTAAAAAGGTCTTCTTCTCTGGGATCTCATATGTACAGCTGTACTTTCATTCAGAAATAAAATTTCAGTATCTTGTGAAATAAGACTGAAGAGGTATAGATATCCATTCATATCCATTTATACTGCGAATCACACTGTAAAGATTTCTCTGCATTTGTAGCGTTAGAGGCTGTAAACACCTCTGAGAGCCAATATAAAGGATAATTATTAGCCACTCCACCAACGGGAATTGTGTTATAAATGCTATCACTTTAATAGAACTACAGTTTGTGAACTACATATGGATATGCTTTGGATGATTTATATAAGTTTGGCAGAACCATTAATTTAGTTTGGGCAGTGCAGTGCAATATCGCCACAGGGAGTGCAATATATTTGAATCATTTTGCTTTGTGCTGTCATGATAAATGAAAGTAGTTGGTGGCTGATAGTGTTGCTGTCAACAGTCGTGATTTTTGGCTAGTGTACCTGTGTAAGAATATGCATGGATGGTGTGTACATGCTGTATGCATGCATAAGTGTATGTATGCATTTGCAGCTGTGCATACATGCATGATGTATGGCATCAGTGGATTTTTAAGAGAATAATCTGAAGGTGTGAAGTGTAAAAGAGCAGGAGGTACAGATGCTGTTTAGATTCCAAGCGGAATTAACTCTTAAGTCAGTTAATTAACATGTTGGTATTAAACATCTGTGGATAGCTCAGCCATCAGCCTTGCTCCTCTTTGCCTGGCTTCTTCAGCATCTCCAAATTCCGTCTTTGAAATACACAAACTTTATATGGTAAATGGTGGTAAATGGTCTGTATTTGTATAGCGCTTTTCTAGTCCCTAAGGATCCCAAAGCGCTTTACACAACCAGTCTATACATGCGCTGTAAGATGTCGCTTCTTTAGAGGAGTTATTTTTAGGACCTCTGAACTGAGAAACCCTGTTGCCACTCGTATAATGTCTGCCTACTTTATGTTTAACTTCCCTCTGGTTTGTCTGCTCCTTTTTTATGTGCTGGTGTGCTGTGTAGCATCTAACCAACATTCTCAGTTGCAACTGTCTGCAGCAGGGAGTAAAAGTAAGAGAGGCCTCTGTCATTGTTTTATAGATCTATCAAGGGCCACACAACTGACCTGCCAGTACTGTTAACAATACCAGACAGCCATAATATAGCACTTGGCAAGTTAGAAATATCAGTCAAGAGGGAAATACAATGGTCTGTATAACCCTGACATAACTTGGCAGCTTGTGCCAGCCTGCTATGTGACTGGGCTTCAGTTCTCACCTACTCTCTATACTTTTACTGTTCTTCTCTCTTGGCAGGGATGTAATCAGAAACATGAAGCCATTCTGTCCCTTGAAAAGAAGCCAAGCAGACAGAAGAGTGATCAAATTATAATTAATGTGCAGGAAGTGGTCACACTGTGGAAGACTGTTGACAGCTTACAGCTTCACAGCACACACTGTGCTGATATGCATGGAACAAATCACAGGAATAAAACATGGAAAAGAACAACCAAATGTAAATCAACAGCAAGAGCCCTGCTGCTCTGAAAAACAACTTGTGGAATTTAACTTAGTCCTCTGAATATTTTCTGAAGATCCCGACACTCCTAAAGTCTCATTATATGAAGTGATGAGGTGAATTAAGGTAAAAACTAATTGATTTCCTGCATAAAATCTTATGCAGTTAATATTCTCCTCACACACACACAGGAAAAGATACCTCAGTTTGTTGATACCTCTCCACCAGAAGAATATCATGGCGATACTCTGTATTTCTGCAAAAAAAAAAACAATTATATTCTGCTACATTTCTAAAAGGTCTGCAGCATTGTCACTGTTCTCACCCATTTTTATTTCATTCACCAGAAGAATAGTCATGCAACCTTATGAGGCAATATTGCCTGTAGTGGGGTCGGGAAATGGCAAATGAGACAAAATCTATAACATTTTGCAGTCAACTGTAAAATAGAGAAAAAAAACAAATATTCCCCGGCAAGTGTTGTCGGTCACAGCTGTTGGCAGGGGCGTTCATGTGTGAGTTTGCTGTTCAGTCAGAGAATAATGGCAGTAATCAGTGCTTTTAACAAGTCAACAGAGAAATACTTTAAAAATGCTAATGAGAAAGAGCTTGAGTGAAAGTATAATTTTTGTGCCATTACGGCTGTTTCTTTTTCCTTGAACAGTAAATACTTGCATGTGTGCTTTTGTTCCAGCTTTGCTAATTAAAATAAATATGCAATCACTGACCCACACTGAAAATGTCAGGAGCTGACGTTCTGCTTGCTATGAAAGGCTTATGTAAGTTAATACGAACAGAAACGATTGAATGCAAAAACACAATTTAAAGAGGTTAAGTTTCACTGCGGCCTTGTGTCTTAAGACTCTTGTTAAAATTGTTTAATGTTTGCAAGTCAAACCATCTAGGAAAAACACACACACATATATAAGAAGATGTGATCATTTATTCAACAGTCCAGTGCACTGACTTATAATTATTGACCACTGTATGCATGACCATTATTGCAAACATGTTTTGAGTGCTAAGTGAGCTGAGACATTATTTAGAACCAGCCAATAGTAGAGGCAAAAACACCAGAGAGCTTATCAGGGTCTTTGGAGAGACACAGGAAATTGAGTTTGTCCAGTCTAATGATGGGCAGAGTCTCACGGCTTTACAGACGTACCATTTCTCTCCTATTAGCAAAGATGTGTTATTCATGAGGGCAAAGCTAGTGTGAACTACGTTTCATTGATATTCTACACAGTCACTTCTCATTGTCTGGCAAGGGACCCGTGCCATTCTGTTTTATTCATTCATTTATCTTTTTCTATTTCTAACCCTCAAAAAAAAAAAAAAAAGGAACTTGGTGATGACGATGGTCAAGGGGTCAAAAGTGATTGTCTCTGTAAAGAGCTATGGATACCCTTTCTCATCAGTGGGAAACTTTATGGGAAAACTGGAAGGTGAAAGACCTGTGATGCAAAGTGAAGTGTTAATAGACAGGCCAGACTCCTACCAGAAATAGCTGTGCTTTTTCCTTTTCCAAAAACACATTATCTCTCTTTCAGAGCTTCGCCTTTTTTCTGCCAAATTCCAATAGGCACTATTGGCATATATATGCACTGTCATGCCCAAAAGCTATTTATATAATACAATATGAGCTGAAAGGCGTATTGTGTGAGCACACAATGCAGTTATGATAAACACAAATTTTTTTACATTTAACGTCAGCATTCCCACATAATGCTTATTTGTTCCTCTGTGCTGTAACCAGTCTCCCTATTGAAAAGCTCTATAAGCAAGAGTAATTCAGCCTTTTATGCTTGTCATGCTGACATGATCTGCCATGTCGCTGAACCGGCTACACGTGTTATGTGATGTGGCATTGTGTGAATCAGTCCCTGTGTGCAATTATATTTCCATCTGTATTTCACGTAGCGTTTAGTGGCGCAAGTACAATGCATGTAGAGATCACTGAGCTGGCAGGTATTAAAGTCTCCAGTGGAAATAGTGGAGATGCACGTTACGGCGGCTGCAAAACAAAGCACAAATGCCCTGAGCGTAACTGGAAACACTGAAAAAGGTGTTTGGAGCTCCCCAGAACCTAAATATGCATGGAGAACAGATTATGTCAGATTGTTTCACCATCAAAAGGGCATCCACATTATACAGTATGTTCATGTAATTTAAAGCCTCATCTGGGCTGACATTAAAACATTTTATTCATAGGGGAGGAATAAACATTGCACCTTTTTCTGCAAAGTGGTAAAGAAATAAAGAAACATTCATTTTAGGGCAGGGTAAAGAATCTATTACTTTGTCCTGACAAGCTGAGGAGAGTGAGAGGCGAGGAGGCGCATCCTTATGTGTCCAACATGATTAGCAGATTACTGATTCAAATTGTCTCCCTATCAAGGCAGCATCTACATTCTCATCCCCTTGCTTTCCCTGTGTATCAGACTTATCACTGTCTTTGGACTGCTCAGACAATTTAGCTGAAGACATGCATGAAGTAAGGTGTTAATGGAAATAGTTTAAGGCCTCAGAAAATAGTTATTTGAGTGATAAGATCGGTTTTATGAAAAATAGAATCCCTTGGATGAATTCCTGCAGCGAGCCTAGTGAAATAAGTATCTAATCTGAGAACGAATATAAAAGCATTAGAAGGATGACATTTGTTTTATTGTGTGCGTTCTTCCTCAAAATGTGTCTTCTGTAAAGGTCAATTTACTAATAAAATGTGACACCCATACCAAATGAAATGATTAGAAGGCCGCATCTCAAGTTTGCGCTTGTTCCTGCATAATGCAAATTTTCCTGAAAGCGTGGCTGGAGAATTTACTGTGTCTTGTCTTATTTGTCTGATAAATAAAGCAAACCTTTATGTTCCCAATGGTAATGCAAAACATTTCCACCTATTTACTCAGTCAGCGGGTGCCACGCTTGATACATGGCCACAGAAATGGAAAGTAGAGAGAAAAAATTGAGGTATAAAAAAAGCCTGCAGAGTGACAAATAAGTGGAACAGTTCTCTTGTTTGTTATTGATTGTGTTAAAAATCCGGTAGCCCTGATGCAGGTCATGACAGTAACATCACAAGTCTAAAAAAAGATTAGGTTTGTTGAAGTTATCTCACGGCATGTCTCGGTCTCTAAAATTATATTCACCTGTATACCAGCACACAGAAACACGCTCTTACACTCAACCTTTTTGACTGTGTTCAACTGTGAAGAATCACCTCATTTAGTGAGCACATTTCTGGTTCAGGAGGATGCATGCATTTCCATTGTTGCCCAGTGGCAGGGCTTAACAAATAGGATTAGATCCGTGCCCGAGAGAGCACACTTGTGTTCAGGTGACACACCGCTCCATGCTTCGGCTCTGCAACTAGACACAGAGAATTACTGTTAAAGGTCAGTGGAGTCAGACGCTGAATGTCACAGCTTAGCCACAGTTTGGCAAGAAAATACATTCAGATAAATAGGCCCTTCTCTTGGTAGAGAGTAATTCTGCCCCTGAATTTCCAGCATAAAAGACCCAGGATTATAGGGTGAGTTAAAAGGCAACAGAGGCATATCGATTAGAGGCAGTGAATCACAGCTCCACTATGCTGTGAATAATAAACTGGGTAGAAGACAGCCAGGGGTTTTCAGATGGAACCTTCATGACAGGCTGTGAGTTGTGTTCATTTTAGATGAGACCTCAGATAAGTCACATCTTCCATCTCAAGGATTGCAGGAATCATGTCACTGATCAGAAAGCGCCTCAGAGTAGCTTACTACAAGTTTAAATAAGCATTCCACACCCCATTTAACAACACAAAGTGACTGATCACAGCCTGCGCTCGATGCAAAGAAGTGCCAGTGGACTCAGCAAAGGGAGTGGACTCTTGATAGCATATCTCCCAAAGGTGGGAGAGAATTGGAAAGCGTCATTTCTGAAATAGCTGCATATGTGTCGAATCAGAGAAGTGTTGCACCAGAGATTCAGTCAGTTTCACTGAGGCATCTTGTGACTCAATGGAGCAGGTGTTATTGTTTGCCGTCTTTAATAGACTCCTCATTGCGGGCCTAAACAAACTTATCTGATTTAGGCTGCAAACTGTGAGCGAGAAGGTCCATATGCGTACACACTCAGTGCCACGAGTGAAGAAATCAGAGAGCTGATGTAAGCGCAGTGTTAAAACAAAGCACATAATGGACTTAGGATGAGCTACGCATGTCTTTGACTGGCACAGAAACAGATGATGAAACAGTGGAAAAATCACAGATTCTGTGTTATTTTTTCGTTGCCTGTGTTGTATAACTTCAATATGATGCTAATTTTTACCCAGAGAACTGGTGTGGATATAGAGATAGCAATTTTTGTCTGTTTGAACGACCAGCCTTTTGGTCCACGATGAAATATGACAAGCAATATGTTGTAGATTGCCAGCCATTTATTCTACAGATATATTAAAGGTCGAAATGGGACCTTAACTGTCTTGCTGAAAAATATAATGTGATTAAAGTATTGCATTACTTTGTAATGGTTTACACCCAAAGCTGATGGTTTTATGTGCAGTATTTAAGTTTTTTAAGTACTGAACTAAATACAGAGGTTCTAAGTCACAAGTTGCAGTTATTTAATTTTTCTTTGTTGTGTTTCTTTGTACGTGTGTGTGTTCAAACTGCAGGCTGTGGACTGGAGTTTCTGCTGGTTCTCTGTGGGCTTGAGTTTTCTTGGTCCTGCCCCCGTCACTGTATCTGCTACACTGCACCCAGCACCGTCTCCTGTCAAGCCCACAACTTCCTGTCGGTACCTGATGGAATTCCTCCCGACAGCGAGCGCATCTTCCTACAAAACAACAAGATCCATCGCTTACTACGAGGACACTTCAGCGCCAACACCGTCACTCTCTGGATCTACTCCAACAATATCACATACATTGAGCCATCGACCTTTCATGGCTTCACATTGCTGGAGGAGCTGGATCTAGGAGATAACCGCCACTTGCGGTCCTTGGCTGAAGACACTTTTCATGGGCTGAGTCGGCTCAACGCACTTCACTTGTACCGTTGTGGACTCGGTTCACTTCCAAATAACATTTTCCAAGGTCTCAGAAATCTTCAGTATCTCTACTTGCAGGTATACTTTGTACACAATTTGTCTTTTACATGTTCATTTCTTTATCACTAAGAATACTAATGCTGTTCATTTTATATAAATGCACTCAAACACAACCCACACAGAGTAATCATGCGATGTCAAGACTTTGATGAGTCAACTAAATGACAAGCTAATCTTGCATTGGTAGGGTTAGGAATGCTCTAATTGAGTAACAGGGGGCTTACTCTCTGAGACACTTGAAATTGAAAAGATGATAACAGATTGATGAAACTTCTTCATAAAGATTTTTATTTCCATGTGTCTTTCCAGGATAACCACCTGAAGTACCTGCAGGATGACACATTTATGGATCTCCACAACCTGAGCCACTTATTCCTGCATGGAAACCGTTTGTGGAGCCTTAACCAGAACACCTTCAGAGGTCTGCGAGCCTTGGACCGTTTGCTTCTGCACCAAAACCAGATAGAGTGGGTTGACCGTTTGGCCTTCCATGACCTAAAACGTCTCACCACCCTCTACCTGTTTAACAACTCCCTGATAGAGCTGTCTGGACAGTGCCTAGACACGCTGCCTGCCCTGGAATACCTACGTCTTAATGACAATCCTTGGTCATGTGACTGCAAGGCCCTGTCATTATGGGAGTGGTTAAAACGATTCAGAGGTTCAACATCTTCCGTTGGGTGCCAGTCACCAGTTGATATGGTTGGGAAAGACCTCAAGGAGCTCCGAAAGGAGGACTTCCCCAACTGTTCACCAACTGTTCCAAGCTCAGAATCCAGGGCCCAGACTAACAATTTATCTGGGACAGTGAATCCATCTATGAATCGTGGAGTAGCACTGGGTTCCGGAGGGCAGACCAACATAGTGCATCCCTCAAGACCTGGTCGTTCTCGAAACTGCACAAAGCCTCGTAACAGGGTGAGCAAAGGGAAAGGTGACAACGAGGTTCACCATTCAAAGGAGGTCAGTGCAGACAAAGAAGATTCCTCCCCAGATTTCACAGAGGGGGGAAAACATGACCACACATCCCCAGATGGCACAGTCACAAGAAGAAAGCACAAGTGTACTCCCCGGACCACTGTTCGCCCCCCTAGTGGGGTTCAACAAGCCAACAATAGGGCAACCTTATCCCAGTCTTTACTACATGCCAACGCCCTCTTTGTGGCCTTGATAGTGACAAATACTGACTACATTCTCCGCTGACCTTCAGAGGGTTTAGGCAATGCTAATCACAAAAAATAAGTCCTCAGATCCTCTCTTGCTCCTGCACTACAAAGGCCTGAGTGTCTTTTTATGTATGTGTGTGAATTGATTATATGTGTAAACGTAGTGTAGGGAGCTTACCTGTTCAAACTGAAACAGGTATCAAAGCATCAAACATCAACAAGAGCAAAACTCACAGCACAAAAATGGGAGAGACTGAGAATGATAGGTGACATGACAGGTAAATGCAGACCAAGCTTGCACTGCCAACACCAATATGATTTAATCACTGTACGTATTTGTGTCTTATACATTTTAAGTTTCCTTTTAAGTAAGCTGGAGTTCTAACAACCACAATTTGGTGAAAAGAGAACAAAGAATACGGTGGAGCTTGCAGGGTAAAACTTGTTAGCTAGTTGGCTCTGAAATGGATAAGACAGGTCTTCAAGTGCCCCATTGAGCTTTATGTTTGAGTATAAATGCGAAGGCAATGAACCTGTAAAGCCTCCAGTGTAAGTTTTATCTCACTCTCATCCTATCTGACAAATGTGTTTTTCTGTTGCATCCTTCGCCAACAACAGGTCCAAACAATTCGATGTGTTTATCATAAACAAAGAGGTAAAGTGTAAGCATGGCAATAAATTGTGAGTCGATATGAAACACAGGGATTTGCCATTCTCACTACCAAGTGAAAATCTATAGCCACAGATGTTTTTATGGCCATAAAAAGTGCAACCAGTAAGCTCATACACAATACGAAGCCGTAACTAATTCTAAAAACTTCTCTCTACATAATGCTGGGTTTTTTTTCAGGTACTATACCTTCTGCCTAACATTTCTACACAACTCTTTCTGACACCTTAGTTTACACCACTTCTCTATTTTTGTGCAACTGAAGACTAAGCTGCTAATTGTTTCAAGATGATAAGGACTGCCATCCGCTGTTTTCATTCGCTTGGAAAGCACTGCGCGTCTCTGGGAGATCAAGCTGTGAATAATGAAGAGTTTGTCTATATCCTGTGTCAGATGTTGTTCATTTTATTTTATTTTTTCCTAAGACACGAAAAGGACCTAGAAATGGATACCCGCTGCAGGGCCCACAGGAGCCTTTGAGGTCAAGGGTCAAATGGGGGCTTCTCTGTTTCCCAGTGAGGATGTGTTAAATGATCCCTCTTGAGTGAGGACATCCTTGCCTCATTGAGAATATGAGAAACACATTTTTTTGGAATCGCTTACCTTCAAAGGGACACAACACAACTCTGGAGAAAAAATGTATGCTTACATTAAACGACTCTTGCGATCAATAAGTGTTTAAAAAGAACAATTTGAATGGAGCATGGCGAAACTAGGATCATGCGGTGACTGATGCGATTGTTCATGGATGTAGAGAGCAAGACAATCGCGTCTGAAGTAACAAGAGGATGGAGTAAAACGCAGATTGGAGATGGACTATTACAGGACATGCTGTACCGCTGGAGCTGTTGTGCCTGCCTAAAAAAAAAAAGTACTGATAAGACAGTGTCCATATCAGTAATGTGAACTGTACCAGTAACAATGGAGATGGGAGGACTTCTCACAGTGCTGATATTAATCATTTACTGTATTACTATGACAAAAAAAAAAAAAAACAATATCAGTGACATCAATGATGATAACAGGGTTTCTCACTCCTCCTGTCAGGAGGAGTATTTACATTTTTTATTTTCTGGTGACTTGTTTATTTTTCATGGTATATTTTTAGAACCTCTTATTTGTTAATGCACAATTCCTCACCTCTTTCTTGTTCTGCCGTATGTCTATTAATCATTCTTTTTTCTTTCTTTGCCATAATTAAATTGTTCAGTAAGTTATCATCAAAGAACAACAGTACAAAAATGTTTATAAAGATATTAAAATCTATATCTTCTTATGTCTACCTCTGCAGTCTGCGCCTGTTTATTTATTTGCAGTTAAGACTTGGCTTGTTTGGATGAAGTTAATTTTATGCTTAATCCCCCTTTCTTGGCTTTTTCCTTTTAATTTGTTTAAAGCAGAAATTGATTGTGTCAGCAAATTTAGCGTTTTCCTCACCCCACTTACCACTCTGTCTATGCTGCGCTTTGCAATGTGTCTTCCTTGATCAGGCACTACTGGCTAAACTCTAGCTGCCTCTAACTACTAGCTCTCTTCTGTCTGTAAACACTAATGATTGGTATACAGTATATGAATGTACAGAATAAATATTAACCTGTAATAGGATTGACAGGTGGAGGGAAAGTGTGGCTAACTTCCTGACAAAAGGAAAAAAAGAAAAAATCAGATATGACATTCAGGCTGTAATGTAATAGACTACAGTTCAATAAATCATATCAGAGCATTAGGGATATTAATGAAAGTGTCTCGTAGAATCTGTAGCTATTCCAGGTTATCATTATTATTAGTGGGCCTATAGAATAGAGCTTCTATTTCCTCTCACTGTGATAGAAATTGATCCACACATGAGTAAATTTAACTTTTTTTAAAATTCCAGTTGAATTAAATTCCTGTTAAATGATAAATGAGTGCAGAATGAGTGGTTGTATGCATGAATGAGAGCGTTGTACAATTATATTTAAATTAATAGCAGGTCTGGTGTCTGGTTTTGATGCTCTTTTACCTTCCACTTCCACCAGTTGTAACCTTCAGCTCATTTGAGCACCCACACATACTTAACAGGCACTCCTACTCTGCATCTTACAGTGAGTTTAATTCATTTAAATAACTCCATCTACATTTTGGTTTTATAAAGATTTTGCCAAAACACTGAAAATGAGATAAAGAAATTTGAATAATAGAGTTACACCAGATTTTAATCACACAAAAAAACATGCACAATTTCGAGTTTTGGTCATGACATAAGAAGCAAAGGTATTATTAATCATCTAAATGTTCTCTTTAAATGAAACCAAAAGCATCCAGATGGACACTGTGCATTTTCTGGACTCCAAATCAAATGATAACAATCTAGTAGAAAGTCAGCCAAATTAATTTTTCTCTTTTCCATATTCATGTTTGAATGAACTAAACATGGTGAAAGATAAGCAGGAAAAATACGAGGGCTCCCTCTTTTCATTTGGAACTCTTGCTGAAGCCAATGGGCTGTGGACTGTCTAATAAGCTTCTTCTCATGCACACAAACAGCCACTAATGTTTAATTTGGTGATCGTACTAAAGAGAATTAAGCAAAGATGTGCATTTGTTTTATTATCTGCTGTGCTTCTAGCTTTGTTAACTGGAATATTTTCATTTTATAAACATTGTGTTGTAGCTTGTAACTGACTAGAGTTTGAATGAAAATTAGCTTTATATGGAAGCTGAATTTGCTGTTAGAATATCTGAAAATAGATTCATTCTATAAAGCAAATTGCTAACTATTTTTCAGGGTATCTGGTAAATTAGTATTTATAAAAGTGGGATTTCATTCTTCACCTTTTTGGGTCTTTCTGCTATTTCGTGGATTATGGTCTGAACTACATATACAATTCTTCATAATTCAAATTAGGATACATAGTAAGACTAATGTTGAGCACCCAAAGTGACACAGATAGCATTTACCAAAACCTTAGAGAAAATGTTACCAGCTAGCCGGTTTTACCAGTTTAAAGGCCACAAGGCTGAAATGTTAGCACATAGGTGTCAAACTCTGGCCCACCGGCCAAATTTGGCCCGCAGCCTAATTACATTTGGCCCGCAAAGCCATACCAAATTACTATTAGAGCTGGCCTACTGGTATTATACAGCTAATATATATATCGTTTAGTATTAAGCTTTGCTTGTTCCATATTCAGTTTTTCAGCAAAACTTGTTTGAGTCCATAAGAAAAGATTCATTCTTATATCTGGAGGAAGATTTTTTTTTCAATAAATATTAATGTTAGCCCGCGACTTTGTTCCAGTTTTGAATTTTGGCCCACTGTGTATCTGAGTTCGACACCCCTGTGTTAGCAGGTTTGTTGAGCTGTCCAAAGTAAACTAGTGAAATTGAGACATCTTAGCTGTTTGCCTCAACTTTTGTTAAAATGCCACCTATTGACCTATTGGATATTAGATAGCAGAGTAATATGATTTTGTTTAGAACCACAGATAAATATATAGTTCTAATCAATGAAAAGGATGAGCATCATGAAATTTTTCAAAATTTTGGGAACTAAAAGATGAATTAACAGATTTTCCATTCTTTATGCTAAGCTAAGGTTATTGACTATCGGCTATAAATTCACCATATGCACTTTTATTCTACATCTTTTATTCTAGCTCTTAGCAAGAATGTAAATTGGAGTATTTCCAAATTATCAAGATATGTAGTTTAGGTGTTTGAGACCTAGTGTAAGCGCTCACGCCTTCTGATTTGAAAACTCTCTCTAGATGGTCCAAACTACTGACAGCTGTCAGCAAAAACAGCTCAAAACATTAGCTGAGAAAGTTGTAAGAGCTGGGAAATGGTGCATGCAATTATTGAACAGCAGCATTTTCATACAGAATCAGGCTGACAGAGATTACGTCATCTCCCACAGATCACCTGTTGTAGCATGTCTTATCGCAAAACTTAAATCATTTCCAGCCTCTAGCTCAGATGTTCTCATGTGATAATGTCTTAATTACGCATTTATTACATGAATATGCAGAACTCGTGGGTTAAACCACAACAGTTTTCAATCTTGGCACCTAATTTTCTAATTTCACCTACAAACCTGTGCGTGCATGCACATGCATGCATAAGATATTACATCAACAATATCTGTCCACAGACATGCAGACACAGGGGCAGACTGTAAAAACCTGCCACAGCAGTCAAAGCTGCTTTTGTGCTACTTCCTGCCGGGTGTCCAATGGATCATAGGATGCCATGATTAAAAACACGCACACACATACACAGAGCTACAAGGTAAAAACAATAGCAGCAATGCTGTTGCAGCTGGTAACTTAAAGCCCTAAAAAGAGTGGCTCTACAAAGGTTTTAAACCAGTGATATCAAAAACAAGAAAACTCTCATCACAACTTGGACTTAGGATGCCATTATTTGTCAAATCTAACTGTATTTATTTAGACTTATGACACAGATATTTTACTCTGATATGAGTGAAATAAGGTAAGTGTAATATTTTGATTCTCACTGAACATGCTAGTTGTATTAATTTCTTGCTCTATTTATTTAGCAGCCCTAAGTGCAGACAAAAGTCAAAGAATTAATGACACCAAAACCAGATAAGTACTGTGTGAGTTTTACATCAAATTGTTTGATTTTCTGCAACTTTGAGATAATTTTGTATCTGGCTCACTCTCATCTGAGTTGACCCACTTATTTGGAAGGTGCATCAAAGACGCGTGAATAATTGTAATTGTCTCATTGCAGAGGAAATCTCAAAGCAATCATACCTAATTCAACTGGAAGAGCCTCTGTATAAAAAAAAAAGGTAGGGCACCAACTGTAGCATTAGAAGCTGGGGCCAAAATGCTGCTGCATAATTAAAACACAAGATGAGGAGAAATAAGTTCTAAAATGTGGAATCATTAACAAAATGAGAGAAGCTTTGGGGAAAGAGCAGGAGGCTACAGTACATCAGTAATTGAGCGGTTAGAGGGAGGGGAATTGGCTCAGATTCATGGGGGAGGAAGTGACACATGAAGGGAACACAACCAGACATGATATCACAGCAATGAAACAGAGAAGAAAGCAAGTGGGAAAAACAGAGAAACAGTGGAAAAAACAAATAAAAGAGGTGTGTGTTATTTCAAAGAAGCCCAAAAGTCTTTTTTTCCAGTAAACACACACACACACAGATACAAACATAAGAAACACCAATCCCTTATCACACATCACCACAACACACTGCTGGCCCTAATATAGCGCCAGTATAAGAAATGTTCTCATCACTTATTCATGCAGGAAAGATGTTGCTTGTTGATTTATCCGTGTCGACAGTATTGTGTACACAACACAGAAAACAGGTCAGAAAAACCTGCACCCCCCTTTAAAAAAATAACAACATCCTTTGACTATCTGTGCCCATTTCTTGGTTTTTAATTGACTCGCTGTCACTGCTGTGTGGCTTTAATTAAAACCATGCAATTAGAAAATTGAAAAGGAGATGAAGAAACTGGGTGAGCTAGAAAGAGAGACGGCACACTAGGGGATGTGATAATTAAGAGCCGGAAAACACCACAAAACGCCACAACACTTGCACCTTATGAGACTCTTCATTCCCCCGTCTCCTCCGAGTCCCACTCTCCCCGCTCAATCACAAAGCTAATGTCACCTCTTTCTCCATAAAAAAAAAGAGAGAGAAAAAAAACGTTTTTATTCTATCTCTTTTATTTGGTCTATTTATTTAGCTTAAAATCCCCCCAGAGCAGTGGCGTGCTCCAATTCTCCAAACCAGCCAGCCTGCATACTAAACTAAGAGGACTTGAGCAGCCCAAGGCCACAGCACCACCTGCATGGATTTGAGGCTTGCTAATCCTCTCTTATTTGACCTCAAGTCAGATGGAATATGCAGAAAAATTACTGAAAGTCAGCATGACATGTTTCTCCATAACAATACATCTAGGTTAAATTATTTTCTGTTGCCAGGTAGGGGAGGGGCTGGTTGGGGGAGTGTTTCTTTTCATGAATCATATTTCCCTGGTGTTGATTTTACTGGGGTGAATTCTCTGTTGTGTACAGTTGTGCCCTAAAGTTACCCTGAATGTAGTTGCTTTCCAGCTGAACCGTGCATCATCACAGTTTAAATGTCCACTCTCAGAAGTGCCGCATCACGAAGAAGCCAGTTCTTTGGCAGCCACATTTCTCATGTGGTTTAAATTTGATGTGCTTCCACTTTATCTGACTGACTAAACTCAGTCTTTCTGTGAATGCAGTCTATATTTTTTACATATTGAATACAACGCACATTCAAAGGCCACTTCATTAGGTACACTAGATCAGCGGTCCCCACCTGACCGTTTTTGCGCCACGGACCGCTTTATGTCCGACAATATTTTCAGGGACCGGCCTTTAAGGTGTCGTGGATAAATACAACAAAATAAAACCAGTACTGGTATCCAACAAAAGGAAGATTTATTCATAACACACGATAAAAAACCCAGGAAAAACCGTGTTAACGATAACAACAATTTTGCAAAAATAACGACAAAATAATAACAATAAAAACCAATACAAATGCTGAAAACCATCAATTTCAACACGCAAGCCTCAACTCTCGCGGCCCGGTATCAAACAACTCACGGGACCCAGGGGTTGGAGACTGCTGCACTAGATCACCTGGTGCAAATCATCAAATCAAATGTTAGCAACTCAGCAACAGTGTTGCCAACTCCTCAGTAAGGAAAATTGCTATTGGCTGTACCAAAAGTCGCTAGAAGTCGCTAAATGACATCATCGCCTAATTTGCATAATTGGTCATGCTAATGTAATTGTAACCTACATTGTTGGAGAGAGAAATAACATTGTGGAAGAGACATAGAGTGAGTGAAAACGTCTTAAATGAATTCAGAATTTATTTAGAACTACAAATTAAATTTCTTTTAGCAATTATTATTTTTTAATGTCACAATTCCAACCCTGCTCCTTTATTCGGGCCTGGACTGGCAAAAGTGACCCGGGATTGGCACTCTGGTGGAGTTCATTTGTGTGTGTGTGTTTATAAGTAGTTTTAAACCTTGTGATCCACAAAACAGCATAACAGTAAAGGAAGAACTGACTGCGTTACAGTCAGTGCGGGAGCAGCAGCTTCGCTCATGCGCAATTCATTTGCAGTTTGGACGCACAGGTGTGAACATCTCCTGCCCTGATAGCAGCGGGGGGAGGACTATCCTCCGCCCGTGAGCGCTTTGGCACGGATGAGGTGCCCACGGCAGCACCGCTGATTGTTGAGAGCTTGTTGACGCTTTCACGTCAAAAAGTCGTCATAAATAAGTCTCCAGTAACACCAGGAAAAGTCGCCAGATTTGTCGCTAGTCGCTTTTTAGAAAAAAAGTCGCTAAGGGGGTCTGAAAACTCGCTAAATATAGCGACAAAGTCGCTAAGTTGGCAACACTGCTCAGCAAACATGACTAAGAAGAAGAACTCTCTGAATGTACAACACGTAAAACTTTGAAGCAGATGAGCTACAGCAGCAGAAGACCACACCTGGTACCACTCCTGTCAGCTAAGAACAGGAAAGTGAGGCTAAATTCCCACGACACCACCAAAACTGGACAATAATGTCAATGAATCTCAATTTCTCCTGTGACATTATTAGGTTCTGATGGTATAGTCAGAACTTGGTGTAAATGACATGCAAGCATGTCTGCATCCTGCCTTGTATCAACAACTCAGGCTGGTGGTGGTATAACAGTGTGGAGAACATCTTGGCACACTTTGGGACCCTTACTATCAACTGAGCATCATATAAATGCCATAAAATACCTGAGTATTGTTGCTGACCATGTTCATCCCTTTATGGCCACAGTGTTCCCATCTTCTGATGGCTGCTGCCAGCAAAATAATGTGCCATGTCACAAGACTCAAATCAACTCAAACTGGTTTCTCGAACACTACAGCACGTTCACTGTGCTCAAATTGACTCCAGAGTCACCAGACTTCAATCCAGTAGAGCACCTTTGGGATTGGAAGATTCATATTAGGGATGTGAAGCTGTCAAATGTGCAACTTTGTGATGTTATTATTTCAATATGGACCAAAATCTATAAGTAATGTTTACAGCACCTTATTCAATTTGTACCATGAAAAATTAAGGAAGTTCAAAAGCCTAAACTGTGTGCAAAGTGGTACTAGCTAGGTGTAACTAATGAATTGTCAGATGAGTACAGTGGGGCAAAAAAGTATTTAGTCAGCCACCGATTGTGCAAGTTCCCCCACCTAAAATGATGACAGAGGTCAGTAATTTGCACCAGAGGTACACTTCAACTGTGAGAGACAGAATGTGGAAAAAAAAATCCATGAATCCACATGGTAGGATTTATAAAGAATTTATTCGTAAATCAGGGTGGAAAATAAGTATTTGGTCAATAACAAAAATACAACTCAATACTTTGTAACATAATCTTTGTTGACAATAACAGAGGTCAAACGTTTACTATAGGTCTTTACCAGGTTTGCACACACAGTAGCTGGTATTTTGGCCCATTCCTCCATGCAGATCTTCTCGAGAGCAGTGATGTTTTGGGGCTGTCGCCGAGCAGCACGGACTTTCAACTCCCGCCACAGATTTTCTATGGGGTTGAGGTCTGGAGACTGGCTAGGCCACTCCAGGACTTTCAAATGCTTCTTACGGAGCCACTCCTTTGTTGCCCGGGCGGTGTGTTTTGGATCATTGTCATGTTGGAAGACCCAGCCTCGTTTCATCTTCAAAGTTCTCACTGATGGAAGGAGGTGTTGGCTCAAAATCTCACGATACATGGCCCCATTCATTCTGTCCTTAACACGGATCAGTCGTCCTGTCCCCTTGGCAGAAAAACAGCCCCATAGCATGATGTTTCCACCCCCATGCTTCACAGTAGGTATGGTGTTCTTGGGATGCAACTCAGTATTCTTCTTCCTCCAAACACGATGAGTTGAGTTTATACCAAAAAGTTCTACTTTGGTTTCATCTGACCACATGACATTCTCCCAATCCTCTGCTGTATCATCCATGTGCTCTCTGGCAAACTTCAGACGGGCCTGGACATGCACTGGCTTCAGCAGCGGAACACGTCTGGCACTGCGGGATTTGATTCCCTGCCGTTGTAGTGTGTTACTGATGGTGACCTTTGTTACTTTGGTCCCAGCTCTCTGCAGGTCATTCACCAGGTCCCCCCGTGTGGTTCTGGGATCTTTGCTCACCGTTCTCATGATCATTTTGACCCCACGGGATGAGATCTTGCGTGGAGCCCCAGATCGAGGGAGATTATCAGTGGTCTTGTATGTCTTCCATTTTCTGATGATTGCTCCCACAGTTGATTTTTTCACACCAAGCTGCTTGCCTATTGTAGATTCACTCTTCCCAGTCTGGTGCAGGTCTACAATACTTTTCCTGGTGTTCTTCGAAAGCTCTTTGGTCTTGGCCATGGCGGAGTTTGGAGTCTGACTGTTTGAGGCTGTGGACAGGTGTCTTTTATACAGATGATGAGTTCAAACAGGTGCCATTCATACAGGTAACGAGTGGGGGACAGAAAAGCTTCTTACAGAAGACGTTACAGGTCTGTGAGAGCCAGAGATTTTCCTTGTTTGAGGTGACCAAATACTTATTTTCCACCCTAATTTACGAATAAATTCTTTACAAATCCTACCATGTGGATTCATGGATTTTTTTTCACATTCTGTCTCTCACAGTTGAAGTGTACCTCTGGTGCAAATTACTGACCTCTGTCATCATTTTAAGTGGGGGAACTTGCACAATCGGTGGCTGACTAAATACTTTTTTGCCCCACTGTATATGTGCTCAACCTCTGGTTTGTTCTTCCTGCTTTCCATCTCATTTACAATTAACCACACACCATCGGTTGAGGAGGGCTGAGAACCAGAGACATGACACTTTGAGCATGAAGCAGCCGTGGAGCCTATCACTGCTATCACTCCTAGAGGGGTCCACAGTCAAAAGGCTAATGACACACACACACAATTAATCACTTCTTTAGCAGCTCTGACAGAAGGAAAGCTCCTCTTTACAGCCTCATTTTAATCTCTTCTGGTCTGCTGATGAGATGTCCTTTTGTGTATTGTACACTGAATACATGGAGATAATTGTAGCATTAGAAAATGCCAATTAAAATATTAGAATAAGCACAGTTTCTACATCTTAATGAAGTACAAAGGAACTTAAACATGCTGCTACATGGTTTGAATAAAATGTATAATTGTGTTTCCTAATTATAATTATTATTTCATCTAAAATGTTGGAAAGAACCATCAACCACTGACCAATTGAAGGTTTGTTATTGGAGCAAACAACCCATTCAACATACATGTACACCTATTGCCATTTTCATTTATACAGATTTGTACTTACTGGAAAAGCCATTAATGAGCTCAATCTGTGCATTTTTCTGTTTCTAAAATCCTGCGAAAATATAGTTTTATGACAGTGATAAACCTGTAATCACAAGAGGGGAGAAAAGATACACAAAACAGAAGCAGGATAAGGCATGACAGATTTTCACAAAGTATAGAATGACATTTCTCATTTCCCAGAGATAAAACAGTGGAAAAAACAAAATCTTTCCTTAAGCAAGAATTTCAATTACATCATACCTCAGTTATCTGAAATATTAGCTCCGGAGTCCATACACAAACAAAAAACTACTCATTTAAAAAACAATTACACATATTATTTTCTGATATTTGTCGGCACTTACTGTAAAGAGATCTTTAATATCATTCCTGCCATCTTCTGGAGCCACTTACCCAGTTTGGGATTCACCATCCCAAGTACTCCGATTACCATTGGGACCACTGTTGCCTTCACCCTCCACGTCTTCTCAAGATGCTCTCTCAGTTCTTATTATTTTTCGAACTTCCTTTCTTCCTTCTCCAAACTTCCTTCTTCCCGATGTTGCTATCACTTGTTATAGCAGCCGTCTTCCTCTGCTTGTCTACCACTACTATGTCCGGTTGGTTAGTCATCACCAGTTTGTCTGTCTGTATCTGGAAGTCCAATAGGATCTTAGCTCGACCATAGGTCATTCTTGACCATCCCAAATGGCATATCCCATTTTGACTTTGGGACTTTTAGACCCTACCGAACACAGATGTTTCTGTATGCTGTGCCAGCCATTTATTTATGGTGTTCCATATGCCCTGTCTGCTAGCATCTTTCTCCCTGCAATCTGCTAGATTGTCTCAGTGGCATCTTTGCACCTCTGCATCTGAGGTATTGCCTGGTGTGGTAGACCCCAGCCTCTATCGATTTTGTGGGCAAAGCTTGTTCCTGTGCTGCCGTGATTAGTGCTTCTCTGCTGTCTTTCAGTCCAGCTTTGTCCAGCCATCTACTTTACTAAGCATGTGATCAGTTGTGGCCATCTTCCTGATGTACTGTGGATCTTTGTTTCATGCTGGATAGTGGTTCTGACACTCATTAGTCCTAGGCCTCCTTCCTTGCACTTAGTGAACAGTTAAAAATTTGAAAAGTAGGTTTGCTTTGTAAAAAAAAAAAAAAGGACAAGCACATTAGTCTGCCTCTGCCATGTTTATTTATTTAACACAAAATAAGTGAAAGCTAAATTGTGTGGGTTATTTGTTGGTTGGTTATTTGATGCTTGTGAACATCTGCACAAGATAAATGCATCTGGTTCAAAGAACTTTGCACTTTCCCTATAAAATATGCCAGGTATCATTATTGTCAGAAAAATTCCTAGAGAGGTAATGTCAACTAGGGGTGGGTTTTAATAATCGATTAAATCGATTCTAGCTTGGATAACGTGATATCGATTCATTAAAATCCTGAATCTGTTTTTTTATATAAATGTATTTTGCCCAAAATTCCAGAATCTCAGGTGAAACGTCACAAAATTTTGACAACCACCAAACATTTAAAACAGTAAATGAGAGCAGGAACACGGCTTCTGCACAAAGACGTAAACACAAAGCGCGGACCCGCGGATCAGAATCAGTGAGATGTCGCCTTTCTCACCCGAAGACACGGACACGGTCGGGGCTGAAAGCCGACAGCTCGCTGATTCTGATGTTTCGG
>NW_005187492.1:1783378-1786128 GCF_000239375.1 Pundamilia nyererei
GAATCGAATCGTGGATCGAATCGTGGATCGAATCGATTCAGGACCTTGTGAATCGGAATCGAATCGATTCTAGAAATCAGTGACGATACCCAGCCCTAATGTCAACGCTGGGCTCACACGACCCAAAGTGACTGCAACTGTATGATTTGTGATAGTTTTTTGTGTTAGTGTTTAATAACAATCAGTCGTCCCGCCTTTAGAAATAAATCGTTCATATTATTCAAATAAACATAAAGAATATCACATTATCTTGGTTTTAATTTTAGCAAGACCGCATTGTTTGTATATCATTGTGCATTATTGTGTTGCAATATGTTATAATTTCAGCTCCTGGTGAACTACAGGGCAACAACATATAGCTGCTTTCTTGACATCTGAGCAAAAAAAAAAAAAAAAGACAAATTGCTGCTTTTTCCTCCATATACATCCTGTGCCCTGATATCTCCCAGTTTTTAATTTGAATAAAACTCTGTTCTGATCTACTGACAAAGTGGCTCTCTGGCTCTTTAACCGCTGGGTACAAAGAGAATGAAATATGCTGATGTTGTAGTGATTTTGTCACTCACCTTGAGGCTAGCCAGTGACAGACCCTCCCAAACTCACTTAATCCTCTCTGCCTCTCTAAGTACTGAGAAATACCACGGTCTTACCAGAGAAGCCAGGGTGCTCCCCTGTGCTTTAACAAAGCAGTGTTTCATATGCAACGAAGGGTGGCAGTTGCAGCTGATGGACCAGATCACTGGGCCAACTGCAAAGTCTAATTATCGCTGCATATTCTGCACACATTCAATACAACACTGGCTAAAGTCCCAAAGCCAATACTTTGTGTGAAGCTGTGTGCTAATTATGTACAACAATATAATAGAGGTTAATAATCAAAGGGTGTTTTGCTTCTTTCACTCTGTCTTTAAAGACAACATTGCAGTTTGCGCAGATTCAAAAATGACAATAGACTGCAGCATCAACAATAACAAATAAAACATACAGAAACAAAACCAAACCACCTCCTGTGTATCAATTAAGCCTCATTTTCAAAATACTAATATAAAATAGGAAGTGCAGGAGCACATTAACTCTGTTAATCTGCAGAGGCTTTTCTGCTACCGTTCCAAGATTACATGTCACTAAGTTTTGCCACTCCAGCAAAAAAAAAAAAAAAAGACATGAAATGCTTGTCCCCTCAAATTCGCATGCTCCCACTCAGTGGGAGGCTGCAGGGGGGCATCTGAGGTTGACTTCAAGCTTGTCTCACTCCTTCGTTCTGTGCTCCTGCCCAGCGGCACAAGCATCACGCTGATAAGCACACACCCACACTAACACATAACACTGCACATTACAATAACACAAACATACACTTAACAGCACATATTATTACATGTGATGCTCATCGCCCTTCTCTCCCTGAGACACATATGCCAGCATACATGGGTGGTATCAGTATGCCTGTTTGGCTTCCAAGTAGGTTTGTACCACCCACACAAGTACCAGACCCCAGCTGTGTTTACAGAAAACAAACCCTGCTGATGAACTCAGTCTGTGGCCAAATGCCAGACTTTGTTGTGTACGAATACTATATCAAAATGTATACACAATATGTACAATTTTTGAAAGCAGTTGGTTTGGTTAATATTAAAAACTGCATGTGAAAGATAGATATACCTACTATATCAATCACTGCTACGTTGCCATTTTTATTTGAAGAAACTAAATGTCATAAGCAATTGAGGGCAGTGCATGCTCATATAGTAATATAGTAGAGACTTCAGTATTCACTACAGCTGTAAAATTAATCTTTTGCATTCTAGCCAGAGAATAAATTGAAACGATAGCCTTTGGGTGTGAAAATGAAACCAATGCCAAAGTACTTTTAAAAAAACCCTTGGATATTTGTGGCCTGTAGATAAGGTCAGTATAAGTACATTTGTGGTCAGAAGTCTACATACATCCATCATGGGCATGAAAGTCATGGCGTTTAGGGCCTTTTAATGTTTTCCTTGAACTGGTTTCTTTTTCCAGCGCTGAATGATTGTACAGCATATATCTTTATTTACTTTAAAAAACAGTGCAAAAGACTGAATGCATTTTATTTTCTCTAATCCATACAGGATCAAAAGTATACATACAGGCCCAACTATATACATACACTTCCACTAGTAAGTTGCACCCAAACTAGAAGTTTTTAATCTGGTTGTTAAGTGATGACGTATGAACCCTGCTTCCGGGTCCAAACTACTCTGAGCTTATTAGGGTGTTGTGTTTTAACATGTTTTAATTCTTTGTATCTTGTTCTATTTAATCTGAGCAAGCCCCGAAAAAAAGGCAGTGATCACTGTCGACCTCTCTCGGTTTTTATTACCACTATTCATCGGCAGCACGCTTTAAAGCTCAGTTTTTAAAACCTTACAATGTAACTACAGCCCAGCCCATGCAGCAGTATATTATGGACTAACCTCGTATTATTGATGGATTATCTTAGTTGTTTTCCTGAGTTTGGTCCGTTTACATCCTGCAATGCAATTGCAATTTTATTTTTAACCCTTTAAGACCTACCATAGAACCAAGTCCGCCAGAGCTTACTTTATATTTTTACATGCTGTAGTGCTGTGCTATTGGGATTTAAAAATAGTTACCCAAAAAAGAGCGTGCCCGCTCCGACCGACTTCAAAGGGTTTAAGAAATCCCTCAGTCAGAACATTGTGAATCATCATTAGATGGAAACTAGCAAGCTAACTTCAAACTCTGTTAAACTT
>NW_005187492.1:1787399-1824136 GCF_000239375.1 Pundamilia nyererei
CACATTAGGGAAAAGATCTGTATTGATTTTCTGGCAAGTGAATCAGGTTCTGCTTTAATTGGATGTGTGCATTTGCAGTTCTTCAAGCTAATTGCGCAAGGCTATTGCTTCTCAGGGTGAAGTGCTGAGAATGGACCAGCATGATAGGTTTTACAGGCACTGAAATCTCTACCTTTGCGTAGAATAATCACTTTAGGTCTGCCAAAGAGGACAGACATTGTTTTATCACTAGTGTGTCTCAGGTGTGACTACATTAGAATCCCAATATCATCCCTGGAGGCATGAATTCTGGTCAATAGCTGATGAGTGATGTCAGAAAATCAGCCTGGTGGAAGTAGGCTGCTGCAGGTGCTAGAATTAATTACTTCAATTTTATGTATCATTAGCTCTGTTTAAAAGTGTGACCTCTTTCTTTTTTCTTTTTTTTTGCACTTGTATTACCCATCCTCTTTTATTTTTTCCTACCATAAGTTTGCATTCATAAGCCCTGTTTTTGTTTTGTTTCTTCCTCCCTGCATTTGCAATTTAGCTTCCACATCTCTTCTTTATTGCCTTTTCTGGCAAGTTGCTGATTTTGGCCAATAACTGTCCATCACTGCAATAGCATGTAACTATTTTCAGGAATTTGTCTGTATTTGTGTACATTCAAGGATTTTGAATGTGAGACATGTAGATCTTCACCTGAAAACAATAGCATTAATAGCGTTGCCAATGGTCAAAATCTCCAATGCAACACCCGTCCCACGTTTTATTGAGAGGGGCCCTGCGTTCCTGTTGTTGCTTACTACTGATACTCCCTTTTTGATGCTTGTGACATCAATGTGCAATAAAATAGACTATATGGAAATGAACCACACACAAGTGTGTCAATTATAAAATCAACTCCACTTTAGTGATAATTAGTTCCAATAACAAAAAAGAAAATAAGTAACATTAACAAAGGTTGTCGAGCAATGGTAAGGTATCTAATATCAACTGAAACCAAATAATTAAATAATATGGTGGGCCCACACACACTCGCACCGACACACACACCTTAACTGCAACAGTATTTCTGTGTTAACAAAACACCTCGTTGCAGGCTTGAGTCGTGGCTCGGGTGCGCTGGGAGCTTGTTGCCAAGCAGCAAAATAAAAGCACAAAAAAACAGTACTCAGGCCTTCAGGCTGTTCAAGGGGATAGTTGGGGCAACTGGGTCAAGGCCGCCAGCAGGGCGCGGTCCAGCACCCAGGACGATCTGATATCCTCGTGTTGGCGTTGTTCCCACATCATCATAATTAATGTTTTTCCAGGGTCCACATTACAAGTGACCAATCACCTTCTTGTGACGTCATACTTTTGCGACTTCGAAAAATACCCGCCTTCAAAAACAAATGTTCTTTGAGAAACCGCCTTTTGTCCGCCGATCCAGCAATTTGAATTCCACTCAAGATACTTTTCTTTAATAAACAGTAAGCATTATACATATATTCTCCTTGAAATGGATAGCTGTTTGTTTGCTAGTGATAGGCTACTTGCGAACCAGTGTTCTCCAGACAGAGAATTGCATGTCAATGTATTATGATATATAATAAATGTACAGGTGAATATAGCTGTCATAAAAATGTTGTCAGGCAAAATTGCAGTAGCTTCCCTGACCATTTTACAAACCAACTAAAATCATGACAGTTGGCATTTAGCTGGGTTAGTTGATTCTCCACGATATTAGCATTTGCTAAATACATGAGTGCAGAGCAGGGCATGAGCTAAGCAAACATGCTAGGCTAAGCTAGCGGCTAAGCTAGAGGCTAATCGCAGCTAGCCCATCTTTCACGGTAACTTAAGACACAAGTTTTAAACACAATTCACAGATTCATATTTACCTCGCAGAAGGGTACAACAGCTTTCACACTCCAGTTAACTGATCGTCATCCTGAAAATAAAAGTTTGTTGCTTGCCTATGAACTTTGCCTCCACTCACTGTTGCTCATCTCTCCTCTCTCTCTCTTCCCGCAGAGTGCACACTCCCTACCCTCTACCTGAGCTCGCTTGAGGGTTGGCCGGAGCTGTAGTACATACCAATAACTTTGCAGAAAATAATGACATACACCTCAAAATGCGAATAAGAAGGGTATGCATCTGATTGGCACACATCAGATACCTTACAGATGTTTGTGTACATTCTTAAACACTGAGAACATTTCCATTCAACCATCAAAATTAATGAACTATTTATATAGGCAGAGTGTCATGGTCCGTGGTCCTGTGTCGGTGGAATGCGTGATGCTCGGGTAGCCACACCCCCGGGCTGGGCCATCACCAGCACACCTGCTCTCCATCACGGTGACTACACGGAGATCTACTTAACCCGGCGCTGACGGATGCTCCACGCCAGTCCGTTAGTCACCCCCACGGTGGTAACCAGACTTTCGCTAAAGCGTGCATTCTCTTCTGGATTGGAACTGTGTTTTAACCTGCCTATTTCTGTCCAGGTTTTCTACTCGGCGTCTGCTACCTGCCTGTCCTCCGGCTCAACTGGTCTCACGGTGCTCACCGGGCCCTTTCACCATTCCTCGGACTTCCTGCTCCTCCACGGACTGCCACACTTCCCTCCCGAGCTCCCACGGTCCCGTTCCACCGTAAGCCCACTACTCTAACCCAGTCCAGATGTGTTTTCTCCGCTTCCCGGCTCCCTAGTAATCATCTCCCCTTTTTATTGCAGCCTCCCGCCGTCCCGACCCCGGCTTCCTCGTGTCATTTTCCCCCCGGGTTTTTAGTTTTTGTTTTGCTCCCTAGTTTCCCCGGGTCGCCTTTTGTTGTTATAATAAAGTGTTTTTTCTGTTAGCTCGGAGTCTGCGCCTGGATCCTTTCGTGCCCGCGCACCACGGCCCGTGACACAGAGTTACATATGGTTTTAAAAAGGTTGAAAGATTTGTGTAAAAATAAAGACTTTTACATGAGTCAGGAGAGACCTCAGTAGTGTTACCTTGAGAGTGAACTGGGAGTTGCTTGATCCTTCTTGATACCTTTACTATACTATATATAAAGATTAAGATTAAGCCTGCTATATATTAAGACGTATATGCTTCCCCAGTATAATCACACCAAATCAGCTGTCTGCACTGCTGGCAAGGAAAGTAAATGTCATTTAGCGTCCTGATAAATCTCTCCATGTCAGATATAATTGATAATTACGAGTGATTAATGAAGTGACCTCTGTTACTCCATGAGATTTAAATGTGCACAACAGGCTTTAGAGATGAACATTGATTCTGCTGTTGTGTGCTGCTGCCAGGATTTAATAAACTCAGATGGAAGACTGTTAAGCTGCTGGAAGCAACAAACAAAACTTCAGCTCCTGCTGAAACTGGGCTTTGATAATGAATCCTGCATTTTGCTATAATGGGTTGTGAAGAGGAGTTAAATACCTGAATATCTTGGACAGCTCCCACAATCATAACTACTGTGTGAATGAGGTATTTACAGTGGTTGTCACACTTTATTATTTATAATTTGTACTGTTAAACAGCACCAGCTGTTTGATGTGTAGCGGTTTGGTAAATTTTGATGTGTTTTTGTAATGCTCACTATTTTGGATGTTAAGCTTAAGTTTCCCTCCTCTGTGGTGGGACAAAGGAACCCACTCAGGGTTAACAGTCACCTTTTAAATCTGTGCTCCCTGTAGCCCCTCATGGCACAGTGCAACCCCTACTGACCGTGCCAATAATGTGCCTCTTAGCTTTGGAAGAGCACAGCTGGCAAAAGCAGGTGCACAACTAACATGTAAGGGAGTTCTCCATGATCCCTGATGTCCATTAATGCACTAGTTTCTTCAGAGGAATTCCATTAGCCCAGTAGATTTCTAGCAATCCTCAGCGATGCTTACCTATGTCTAATATAAAAGACAGATACGATTTTTTCTTTCAAAATGTGACCCTTGAATATTTTTATAATTTTTATAATTTTTTAAAGATATAGTTTGATTCTCTAATGTGTTGTTATATGTTTAAAACTGAGTTATTTTTGCCTCTTTTTCATATTTACTGTAATTGTAAAAATTTTGTTTTTTATCACTGGAGGTTTCTCGTCTTTGTTTTTCTTTTAGTCACACAACTGTTTCACTATGGGGCAAATCAATTTAAAGTTCTCACTGCAGCAGGGTAAATTGATTTACTGGGAAGTGATTGATTTACTGGGGGCAGGTGGCTAACTGCCTAAAATGAAAACATGTAAAGAAAAACAATGAGGTAAGATGTAGTGACAGGTAATTGGAACGAGTGATGGGAAGGTAGAGACAGCATAATGACTATGAACAATGGTGAGCATTTTCTCCAACATTCAATATAATTGGAAGGAATGGTGAAATAATGTTTGCGGAGTGTGTTGTATAAATGTACGTAGCAGAGTCCTTTGCTATCTCCCTCAGGGTTTGAGCTGGAAGATCAAGCTCCAATGTCGCATCCCCAAAGCACTGACAACGAACGGTGAGGCAGCGCTGTGTGTGCCTCTCCATCACGGGGGACTAGTGGTACTGCTACTCATGTCAGCATGCCTTTTTCTCCTCACTGCTAAAAATAAGATGTTAAACCCTTTAAAAAAACTGCCTCCCATCTCACTTAGTTTTTTCTAAGTTGCTTCAACGCAGAGACTATAAAAGATTCAGTCTTTCCCATCAGCTTTGGAGCAACACTTCTCTACCCCACAAACACTGGGGAGGTAACTGTCAGATTCGAAAAAAGCTCTGTTACACATTGAAATGATTACCTCCGTAGAGTGCCACATCAGTCAGAATAGAAGGTGGTGAGCAGAAGAAATAACTTTTCAAGGTCTTTTCATGAAGGTGGGTTTCTGATCAAACAATTCAAAACATTGCAGGATGACTGTGATGCCATGAATTTGTAAACCCAAACCAGAAGGAACATAGACTCCAATGAATACAGGTGGGGGAGGGAGGTGTTTCTGCTCTCTTTGGTGACTAACAAAACATTTTCAGGTCCACCTAGGGGGTCTTTGGTTGCAGTCAAACTTGATTTCAAACATTTGCAACCCACACTGTATGGCTGACTGTTGCTACCGTTCAAAGTGAAATGTGCTACCCCACTCTATACCTACATCAGACAGAATTGTCAACTGATTAAACTCTGTTTCCGTCTTCAGTCTGCCACTACATCCAATCTGGTAGATTTCCCATGGGGATTTAATTTTAGAATTATAGGGAAAGGTATCTGCTTGAGTATAAAGTCGTTTCAAGCTTGAGTTTTAAGAGATTAAAGAATTACAGTAAAGATAAAATACAATACCACGAAAAATAAGGATACGTAATAGTGCTGCACCTTTGGTCCCCACTGTTATTGTTCCTGCTTTTTAGCTCTACTGCACAACACTTAACAAATGTGCCAATCCCAAGCATGATGCTTATTAGCCAACCATCCTCCATCATCACTTACTGGGGGGGATTAAAATGGGCCGGAACCATCTAGAATGGTGTTCCGGTACTTTGAGTTAATGACTAATTACAGTGCAGTGAAAAAGTATTTTGTCCTCTTGCTGATTATTACTTTATTGCATATTTGTCACACTTATATGATTCAGATCATCAAACACATTTTATTTCCTAAGTAAATTAATTTTTAAAAAGCACTTTGAATTGATTTGTGTTATCTTTATCTACATAGCTGGACTAGCCATTGGGCATATCGGGCATTTGCCCGGTGGGCCACTGGCGATTTTTTGTTTTTATGGAAGGGTATAAATAATGAAAGGTGTTGGATTGGCCAATTAGTCATGATCGACTCTGGGCTGGACCAATTACAGCCGAGGAGGTCGGATGCACCCTCCCCCTTGTTTAGCAATCTTATAGACGAACTAAAGAAAATGGAGAACAAAAAAAGGAAAGGAGGTGCCGAAAAAATTAGGGCCAAAAAGAAACAAGCCCTTCAGGCAGATGCTGCCAAATGTGTAAAAATAACTGAATTGTTTGGCGGTAGCTATGGCATAGCTTCCACAGATTTAGCAACATCAGCAAGTGGTGGAGGCCAGCAGGTGGATAAGGGAAAGGGGAGGCAAGAGGAGGAGAGACCCGAGGCGGCCACCGGTCATAGTGGCAGAGGAACTGAACTTCAGGTAAGAAGTTATGACAGTCGCTTAGAATAACTGGTACTGCGTACTAGCTAGCATGACGGAGTTTATATACTGCTGGGCGGGTGCTATGAAGTTACTGATAGTTAATTTTATTTTATGCTTAAGGTTAGTTTCTCAAACTCCTCAAAATCTTAACAAATTGTGCCAATCCTTACATTTTGCACCAGGCTGATTTATCATCAAAAGTGGAGAAGTCTGTGACAGAGGAGACAGAAGAGCAGCAGAGAGAGATGGAGCAAGAGAGAGAAATAAAAGAGCAGGATAGAGAGATGGAGATGGAGAGATG
The DNA here is from genome assembly GCF_000239375.1 of Pundamilia nyererei. NCBI lineage: Eukaryota > Metazoa > Chordata > Actinopteri > Cichliformes > Cichlidae > Pundamilia > Pundamilia nyererei. The sequence goes on from NW_005187492.1 coordinate 1,793,806, forward strand.
ACTTTATGTCATCCATGAGGGATGCATTTGACATATGTTTCACATATTATAGCCCAACAAGTTACTTATAGCAATTTAAATACGAGCAATCAGTTTTTGGCAGACAATCACTTTTTGGCACAACACCGGCTATTGCAGTTAATAATACAACAGCTTCTTGCCATTTTTTGTGTTTCTTTTTATTGCTGTGCTATAACTGAGTTCAATTGAAAGCCTGCATGCGCTAGTACCTCTTGCCACAAGTTCCCAGAATCCTTTGCGGTTTTACCCCTGAATGACGTTACATTTTTGGTGGGCCGGTCTCTAGTCAAAATGCCCGGGCCGATTTTTTGTCCCAGTCCAGCCCTGTTTCTCTAGTATTAAAAACACTATCCAAATCTACCTGGCTAATGTGAAAAACTAATTGCCACCTAAACCTAATAACTGGTTGTGCCACATTTGCCAGTAAGAACTGCAATCAAGTATAGTGAGCCTTTCACATAACTGTGGATGAATTCTTAACTAACTTTTTTGTAGAATTGTTTTAATTCAGCCACACTGAAGGGTTTCGAATCCAATTTCATTTGTGGTTTTCATGTACAGAGCAGAGTTCATGGTTCTAACAAGTCCTGAAGCAGCAAAGCAACTACAGACCATCACACTATCAACAGTACCACTACCGTGTTTATGAAGTTCTCTGTATAAAATGCTGTGTAGCTTTTACGTTAGATGTAAAGAGACATAAGGCTTCCTAAAAGTTATGCTTTGTCCTCAGAATATATTCCCAAAAGTATTGGAGATCATTAAGATGTTTTTTGGCAAATGGGAAATGAGCCATTGTGTTATTTTTGGTCAGCAGTGGTGTTTGCCTTTTAACTCTCCCATGGATGCCATTTTTTTCCAAGTCTCTTTCTTACAGTTGAATCGTGAACACTAATCTTTACTCCAGCCTGTAGTTCTTTAGATGAAATATACAATGACTATTAATTGCCTTTGGTCTGGAGCTCCTTGCAAGATCTTGTCACATGCAGTTAGGGTGGTCATGAGAAAGGAGTTGGATAAGCAGATCTTGTTGATGATCCAAAGGCAGCTGGGACCAGAGCCACAAAGAACACCATTGGTAACACACATCATGAGCTGATATCTTGTAGGATCACAAAATCCCCCTGTTCAAGAAGCCACATGTACACACCTGTCTAAAAGTTGTTAGAGAACATTTAAATGATTCAGAGAGGTTTAGGGAGAAAGTGCAAACCAAAACTTTGCTCTTTTGCATCAACTTGGCCCGTGTGTTTGAAGGAAGAGAAATGATCCAAGGAATTACATCCCCACAGTCAAGCATGGAGATGGAAATATGCTTTGGAGTTTTTTTTTCTGTGTCACAAGCAGACTTGACCCCACTGAAGAGAAAATGGATGGGGTGACGACCATAAAATCTTCAATGAGAACTTTTTCCCTCACCCAGAAATGAAGATGGGTTGTGGATGGGTCTTCCAGCATGACCATAACCTAAAACATACCACCAAGGCAACAAAGGGAGTGGCTAAAGAAGAAGCACATTAAGGTCAATGAGTGGCCTAGCCAGTCTTCAGGCCTCAATCTCAAATCTGTGGAGGGAGCTGAAGCTTTGAGTTGCCAAGCAACAGCCAAAAAACAGATTTAGTGAGTTTGTGTAAGGAGCAGAGAGTTAAACTCCCTCTTGATATGTGTACAAACTGGTGACCAACTACAAGAAACGTCTTCTCTGTGCTTGCTAACAAGGGTTTTTCCGCCAAGTACGAAGCCATATTCTGCTTGTCGATCAAATACTTATTTTACTCAGTGGCATGCAAATAAATTTTTATGTGATGCATTTTTCTGGATTATTGGTTGATTTTCTCTCTACTAAAATGAAGCTACCAAATCTCACTTTAATCCCTTCTGATAGGACTGAGTTGATTCTTCACTGCATTCATGTTACAACCAGTGTTGGAACATGTTCCAAAGTTATTGTAATCACATTGCATTTTTCAGTACGGTAATACATTACTGTATTAAATTTAGTAACTACAGGTAGAGTTATGTTGTTACTTGCTTTACAAAGGTTCTTTAATTATCTGCAGGATTGCATTTTGTTTGGACTTTGTGTTCATACTTAAACACCAAAAGAAAGATGGCGTCGATGTTCTCATCAGGAATCAGTAGGATCAATAAAGTTTTGATCCAAACAACTCTTCTTTCTCAGTATTATAAAAAGAAACTCATCAAAAACGTTCTTCATGTCCTCTCCAGACCCATCACATTTGATTCAATTTGAACTTGTCAGATCAAACGTGCTTACCCCTCCTTTCCTTCACACACACACACACACACACACACACACACACACACACACACACACACACACACACACACGTAACAACACACGACAAGAACACAAGATAGAGAGGCATTGCCTTTAGTTCACGGTGTGGAGAAGAAAGCTGACATTTGAGTACAAGTATCTGTCCTGCTCAGACATCCAGTGACGCAGATGCACACTGTCCACTCCACTCAATTAGCAACATACTCCTGTAAGACTTTCATCTGCTTTAAAGCCCGGACAAAGCAGCCGCTGTGGGCACACACGTTGCTGTACAATTCTTCCTCTTTTCAGAAATGTCTCATCTTCACCAGAATTAGTGAATTCATCTCCAACTCTGAGCTCCTTCTTGCTCGTATATCAGTGAGTCCTCGGCAACACACTCAGCCCAGATTTGCAAAATATGATCATCTTTCAATCTGAACGACAAACACACTTGCCACTCACATGTCACTGATTCTGGTCAATGGATGGAACAAAAATCATAAATATCTCACAGCTGATGAACATTTATTGTGAAACTGCTTTGAGATCAAAATTAATTGTTGCACATAATGACTCATCTGTTGTCTTGACAAGGCTAGAAGATGAAATCAGTAGACATCGAGAAGTTCAATAAAACCACGATTGCTTAAAGTGTTTCTTCCCAAATAAATAAATAAATAAAAATATCTGTTGTGAGTCGGCTCATTTTTCGACTTATAAACAGGGGCATTTATTAAATAAACAAATTAAATGTCATAGCAAGCAACTGGTAAACAACAAAAACACAACGTTATTAATGGAATGGGGTGCCTTCAGTGATATTGTTTTTCATATCAAATAAATAGTGATGGGCAGTTTCCATAAAATACGACAACAGGCAGTGATGAAAACAAAAAACAAATGCATTACAGGACAAAACAGAAGTCTCATTCACAGCTGTGTGATGTTAAAAACTGTAATAGTTTAGGTTTGACTTTATTGTCTACCACAGTTTATACCTGAGAGACATCAAGAGGTACTTTACTTTAGTGCCACACTCAGGTCAAATGTCTATTCTCATGAAGCATTAAGCTTTTTTCTCATCATGTGTCACCAGCACATACATTCAACATGACAGAGGCCACCAACCCAGAGGTGAGAGGTTTTCTCTCTGCCACTTATTAATCCAAATGTTCCCTATTCAAAATGTACGGCGTCAGAAGGGCATAATATCCATATGGAAAAGGAACAGAAAAAAGGGTTTTCAAATTCACGTATTTTTCACATGGGTATTTATTTTACATATCCACCACCTGAAACTATGGACAGGACTGAAAACTGAAATAGAGGGCTGTACACTAACAATTTTACTATATTCCCAAATGCAAATGTAGCATTTTCTTTTCTTGGAACAACAACATATAATCAAAGAGTGAAAGACATTATTTAGTTTCATGTGGACCTTTCACAAAACACAGTATGAGTGTGATGTCCGTTTATGCTGACTTTAGAGGCACCTACCCTTCCTGTACTTATTTCATGGACTCTTGACAGCAGAAAGCAAGGATTAAAAAATTCTCTTTCAGCAGTGGGGGAACTGGGGGGAAAAAACAAAGCCTCTATGTTTTTCATAGGAACTTTTTTTAAACTTCACCAGTTCTGCTGATTTATTTTTCCATGTTTTAAAATTCAGGAGCCTTTATTTTGTGGTTGTGTGTCATGAAAGTCACTAAGATGCAGTTTTCAGTACACTGTCAAACCTTTTGTTTTTTCTTTGTTTTGTTTTTACTTGTTTTTTGTCTTTTTGTGAAATTCCATCAACCAAAATTTTTGACTTTGAACTTACAACCTCTCTACTTTTACAAGTTTAATTCTAAATGATGTACTTTGCTGGAAATTAGCTAATTAATTGGATAGACACAAGTTGAGTCAAACAAATTAATTCTAATTTATTTTTTGAACCACAGAGATATCAGCAGGTGTATTGTATTGTCTCTTCCCCTGTGCCATCATTGCACAGTCAAGTGAAGCAGTACTGACGCTCTCTATTGTTCTTCTCTACTGCTGCTTTGCTCATATGTTTTCATTTGTTCTATCAAATGATTACAACACAGGCCATCTAAATTTCACTACAAACCTATCAGTGCATGTATCTCTGCATGCTTGCTGTCACTTCCAGCATCAGTAAAATAACTTTTATGCTGGTCCACAAAAATGTATTGAAAGTCATATTTCTCCACATCATGAAAGAACATGACCACGTTTGCGATGATATTGTGAATTTTGTTAAATTATTTCCTCCCTCAACCGTTCAGAGAGGTTGAATTTTGTTCCACAACCCAGCTCCTTCTTTTTGCATGATTTTGAGAGCTGCATCCTGATCTGGAGGTTTTGAGGTCTACCTTAGGAGTGCATGTATACGGTCTTCTAGTTATTTTATCTTCAGGATCATTTTCATGCAAGCAACAGGTATCCAACAAGGTTAGTACATAAGCCATAAAGGGTGCAAAGGTTGTGTGATGTTAGAATCACACCTAGTGTGTTAAATTAATTGCCAACATTAAAAAAAAAAAGCACACATAAAAGGGTTAGTCTTGAGAAGTCAAAGACTAAAACACAAGCAGTTCAACAACTTAAATAAATCTCTTCTCAAAAATCAAACTGCAAAGAATTTGGAAAGTTTCATCGTCTATAGAAGGTAATATTAAAAATCCTGATCTTGATAAATCTGTGCATACAGGGGACAAGGACAAGGCAAAACTAATATTGAATGACTGTGATCTTCAGGCCTCGGGGTGACATTTCATTAAAAACAGTCACAGCAAATGTGTGGATAATTTCTTGTTGGAGGGGGGAAAGTTCTGCACACTGCTATCTGCAAATGATCACACACTGCAGTGGTTCCTATTTTAGGACAGCCTTTGTGCACTGGTACAAACAAGCAGAAATGTACTAAACTGTTTATACATTAGAACAGAGGCACATCATGTTCTGTTCAATTAACTACAATTTGAATTCATTTAAATAAAAAAGAAACTAGGAACAATAATGTTTACGAAACTGTAATTGAAATTGAATGTGCTAAAGCATAGGACCTAATGAAAAATACTTACAGTATAGAGTGTATGTATTATAAAATGCTAAGTATATCAATATTAATTATATCTTAGTTACCTCTTTGTTAATGTGGCCACAAAACACATACACATGTGCATGAAAACATTAAATCCACTGAAAAATGACACAAAACAATCAATGGCTGCAATAATTAAGGGACGGCTTTTGGCAGCATTTTCTGAATCCTACAGTTAAATGCTTTGGTTAGTGAGGGAGGATTTACAGTAACAATACAGGTGCACCCAACCCAATCAAGCTGCCAAGTGGCTGCCAATAAACCCAGCCTGGGCTCAGCTCCCCATTGATCAGCAGAACTGGTCGGGTCACTGTGTGAGTACGCCTCATTACTAGAGGTGGCCTTCTATATTAGCTTTTTTGTAATCAAAGAGAAAGCAGAGAAAGGGAGGCAATGGAACAGCAAGGGCATTTACAAAGCATTTTATTCCTTAGCTCTCCCCATGTGACAACATCAACAAATATGTGTGATGAAATGCTGAAAGGCTTTTTTTTTTTGCATTCATTCACTGTTTAAAAAGACACTAATAATTGAACCTTTTAGGGCTGTTTTTGTTAATAGTGATCTCTGTCGGGTTTCATCTCACCCTCATCATTTAACTGTTCCTTTGGACCCTCTTCACTTGCATCTTGGCATTGACATCCCTTTATTCAAACATAATAACCCATTATACATCTCAAGCCAATCATTCCATTTCTACTTATCCATTTATCCATGAGAAAGACATTTCAAGACATAATCAATTTTTGCCAAATCAATAACTTAAGAAATGAAATGGGGACTATATTCTCACTGAGCTGTCATTATGACAGTTTGCATTACTTGTCGCCATCATCTGCTGCTTGATGGTATCCAGTCAACAAGTACAAACATGCAGAAGTATAAGATGCACAGTTAGCACAGTGCTCTGCCATATCGGTCTTTCAAGGCAAAAACCCTGATTTTAATTACACACCACCTCGAATGATACAGCTCAGTGGAGCTGAGTTCGCTGCTCCAGTAAGCACAAGGTACCCTTTTGCAGAATCAACATTCCTTGAAACCCAATAAAAAAGTAATTTCCAATTATTTAATCATATCTACAAATGTTGACATTTGTCATTACAACTGCATTACCATGGCAAATACAAAATGCATTTGCATTTCGCTCTCAATGAGCGATGTAGCGTTACAGCTGGAGCTTTAGCCTCCCATTTCATGTGTCATCCTGTAAAACAGCTGAGCTTTAATTGGAACCGAGTCAAACAGCTTTGAGTGTTGTATTTACTAATGCAGTGTCTCGATGAAAGATAATGGTTCGGGCAATGTGAGTTAATAAAGGCTGCAGATGTGTTAAAGCCTGTAGAATTTAAACATTTTTTAAAAAGAGCTACTCTAATAGGTGCTTCAAAAGAAACTCTCACATAAGAGCTTCTTTCCTAATTGCAATAATGGGTTGCAATAGTTACAGTAGGGGGCATATTAGCTCATTGCTAATACGGTACACAAAATACAAACAAAACTGCTAAACCTGTAGTTTGTCTGTGAAATGATACAGCAGACCTGTTCAGTGTAAATATAGGTATTATGTTGGATATACTAGAAGTTTTGGCTTACTGTTATCATTAGCACAGCTAATGAAATATGCTACAAAATGTTGTACCCACAGCCCTCTAAGTCTCTTTAGCAGCATTTTCCAGAAAAATCTGTCATATGATTTGGTGAAGAGATGATGTCCCTATAGGCTCCCAAAGTCATCATTAAGGATTAGACAGCCTGACAGATATGTCAATATTTGTAAGGCCATTCAATTGCAAGAGGTGTTCCCATTTATCCTGAATGATGCTACATCAGCCCCATAAGACAAATCTTGAGTGACAGGTATTTATCACTGAAAGATGCAACTACTAATTCATCAGACTGGATTTAGAGCAGTTTGATTACAAGTAACATGTTCCCTGAAAGCAGTCCTTGATGGCTTGTGGATTTCCATGCGACCCGTAGAATGTAATTGCTCTTGGGTCCTCATATAAATCATTTTTCTTGGCTCTGTAGTAGCAGAATTAACTCTTTGTCATTTTTGAGGCTGTATTCTGCAGCAGTGTCGTGCTGGATGGCACTTCAATATGCCACGCTCAAACGTGTTCATGCATTTTGTCAGCGTGCATATAAAAAGGTGGATAAAACATTGAAAGACCTCCTCAAAAGACTTTTTTGCTGCTTTTCTGATTACTTCTTTTCATCGGGGTCAGTTCACCAAATCAAAAAAAGAAAAGAAGAAACATTTTTTCAGGTTACTCTTTGCAGTGCCTAACCATGCAGACACTCTTTCTTTTATTACACCCAGGTTTTAAGATGTTTACTGCTCAGATTTATGCTTCACCCTAGACTAATGGAGTTGAATGGAATTATGTTTGTGGTGCTCAAAAAAATGATGGTAAAATTCAAACTGAGCATCAGTGTGCAAAAACACTGTCTGGGTTACACTGTTTAATCTAGAGACCTCGCTGTGAACTGCTTTATTTTAAACCATTTTCTTTTGAATAACATTGTCTGTTCACTGCAAAGTCTGTCGATAGAGTGTCACAATAATAGGCCTGCACACTGTGCACATTCAAATTAGCTTTGAAGTAAGATTATTCTAGAGTTTAAAAGGTGCTTTTCTCCACCAGCTTCGAAATGAATTGCTGAAGCTCAGTTTGACATACTTGTACAGCATTACATCATAATAGTTTTCTTACATATACACCTAAATATGCAAAACTAATTACTGATTATTAGTAAGTTGCTAAAATAGATACATGCTATTTTTAAGAACAATAGTGAGGTGTGTCTGCTCATAATTTTTTGAAAAAGTATCTCTGGCTGAAACTTTAATGGCTTACTAACTTCACATCAGCATTACAGCTGGGTGTGATCAGAAAGGTGATTTACTGTGTTGTAAACACACCAAGTAGTGATGTCACCGTGTACCTGTACAACACTCCTGCAAGGTGAGAAGTAAACCACTGGAGATTTAACCTGACGCACCAGATGGTTTGTTTTTCAGAACCATCTGGCAAGTCATCCTTTTAAAATGTTTGGAAACTTGCACTGGCACTTCCATACTTGACATGCAATTGAATGAATCATTTGTATTTTTTCACCATAAACCAATAATAATACTATGTAGTTAGCATGTCGTTAGTTGAATCTGGCTGTTATTTGACAAAGCATGCAGATAATGCCAAAGTTGGAGTCTCCTGGAATCATCTAATCTTAAATATATATTTGCCTCACAATGTAAGAACAGTAACAATAAGAAGAACAAAAGCAAGTTTTTCACATCTCAGAGAGAACAATTGGAGTTGCAAAGTGGGTGGAGGTACTCCAGCTTCAACCCCATTTTACCACAGAAAATGTTACATGACTCACAGTGGGTGCGTTTTGGAATAAATGAACAAACGTCCCTAGCTGAATAAAAGTCCTTGACGAAGCAAGACTTACCACTGGGCAGCTATTTTGAAGCTAAGTAATTCATTTCAATGGTCACTAGGACAAAAAAGAAAGAAAAAAAAAGAAAATGCATGAACAAACCAGTCCATCTAATAAAAATACACTTTACTTTACTGAGCACTCAAAGTGCTTTCGGCTACACATGACATTTTAAACACACATTCATGCTGTGCTTTGATTCTGTACACTTCATCAAATTGATTTACCTTATATCCACGGGTAATTTATAATCCACAATTAACCTAACATGCATGTGTTTGGACTGTGGGTGGAAATCAAAGTACCTAGAATAAATCCACACGGGCACACGGAGACGCATACAAACTTCCCAACAGGAGGCCCCTGTTGGGATTTTAACCAAGAACTTTCTGACAATGAGCCAACAGTGCTAAAGAGTGCATAAATTTATATTTCTGACACCATCTTTGCTGTAACAGAAAAAGTTCATCTCAGGATTCTTCGAATGCGATGTCTTTGTCTGAATCATCTGTAAATCAGAATCAGAATACTTGATTAATCCCTAAGGAAATTATGTGGTTACGGTTGCTCCGTAGGATGTCCAAAAATGGTGCAACTACTGCACTGTGTACTGTGCATTATATGGAAGAGTTGTACAGGGAGATGGCCACAGACAGGAATGATTTCCTGTGTCGTTCAGTGGTGCATTTGGGTAACCTCAGTCTCTCACTGAACGTGCTCCTGTGACTGACCAGCATGTCATGAAATGGGTGGGAGGTGTTATCCAACATCATCCTTTTCTTAGACAACATCCACCTCTTGACACCTTAAGGGAGTCCAGCTCCATCTCCACAACATTACTGCCATTGCAGATCAGTTTATAAAGTCTGTTGGCATCTGCAACCCTCAACCTGCTACCCCAGCATGTAACAGCATAGAGGATGGCACTGGCCACAACAGAATCATAGAAAATCCTGAGTATTGTTAAAAGACCTCAGCAGCCTCAGATAATAGAGATGACTCTGGCTCTTCCAGAGCTCAGTTTATTAATAATGTGTATTTCGAGGCATATATAGTTTTCAATAATGTCCACATCGACCCCCTGGATTGAAACGGGTCACAGGTTTCCTGAAGTCCACGGTCAGTTCTTTGGTCTTTGTCACGTTGAGCTGCTGATGATTCTGCTCACACAACGTGTCATAGGAGTCACCCACAGCCTGGTACTCCACCTAATCACCCTGATGCATCCAACCACCGCAGAGTCATCAGAAAACTTCTGAAGATGGCAGGTCTCTGTGCAGTGGCTGAAGTCTGTGGTGCAGAGGGTGAAAAGGAAAGAGGAGAGGATGGTCCCTTGTGGTGCCACCGTGTTGTGTGTCTGACAAGGTGATCAGCAATGTTGAAGATGCACAATCGAGAACAAAAGAGAGGTATCCACCTGCATCATTATCAGACTTAAAAGTTCAAGTTCCAATTTCAGATTTTGCTACACAAAAGCAAAAAGAATACAATGCTGAGAAGACTAATTATATATGATGCACTTAAAAAGATTCTTTTTTTGAAGTTAGTTGAATTCAGCAACTACAGCATGTGTTGTCAAGTGCAAGAACAAATGACCTACAAAGTCCTGCTATAAAAGAAAATGTTTAGAAAATGAAGGGTGGCACAGTGGTACAGCGGTTACAGCAAGTTCAAATCCAGTCTGGGGCTCGTCTGAGAGGAGTTTGCATTTCCTCATGTGTGTGTGGATTCTGGGTATTCTGGCTTCCTCCCACAATCCAAAGACATGCGTGGGGGTTAGGTTAATTGCCAATTCTAAATTGATCGTGGGTGTTAATGCGATTGTGAATGGTTGTCTGTCTCTATATGTCTTAACCCTGGAGCAGATCGGCAGCCTGTCCAGGGTGTACCCCGCCTCTTGACCTATGACAGCTAAAATAGTCTCCAGACCCTCTGTGACGCTGAACTGTATAAGTGGAAGAGAATGGATGGATGGAAAATATGAAGACAGAATTTGACAATATAATAACTAACCAACCTTTTTACCAATACCATCTTAATTAAAATTCACATATATTGTATTATGCAGTACATAAAATGTTTTACAAAATACAAAATGTATTTCCCTCACACTTAATTTATTTTTTGCTTCATTTTGACTTGCTTTTGGAAACTGTCCATCCTTCCCTTTGACATGAAGCTTTTTTTTTTTTACTGCACTGTAAACAGAAAGGCAGTCAAACAGAATCATCAGTGACTGAAGCATTTCTCCTGGTGGGCTTATTCTTTATCAGGATAACTCAGGTTATACAACATGGCAGGGGCCAGTGGCAGGCCCTCTGTCTTTATACACAGTGTAAACCCCCGTCTTAAGGGGTTGTTGTTGATTCCAGAACTGACAGGCATGAAAGAAGGGATTTAGATGTTGACCCAAACATCTCTCCACCTGACTTTGAAGCCTGTGAGTAAGGCCCAGTATCACACAATCCCGCCACATTGCTTTCTTCTGTAAAGCTTCCAGCACCGCTCCCAGTCAAAGATGTACCCGCAGGTTCCAATGTAACATTTCCCTCTGCTCATCTACTTTTGTTACATTCCCTGTGTGGCTCAGTGGTGCAGTGGCTGATGAGATAAACAGTCCAGATACTGCCCAGACACACAGACCATTAAATGTCCCCCAACGGATACCTCACCATGAAAGTCGAGCACCAGTAAGGAAACATATATGTTGCTGCTTGGCCAAATCAACACCTCAATTAGGCAAAAAACAATGACTGCTAGCTGAGGCTACTACTGGCCTGAGGAGATGTTCCCACCCACACAGCAGTGTTATCTACCACACTACAGACATGCATGCATGGCCTGGAGCTTCGCAGACAAGACACACAGTTGGCATTGGAAGTTCTTGTTTAATTATAGCTCTTCACAGTAATGCTGCACATTACCTTAATGTTTCCTCATTAATGGTTGTCATAAAGCATCCCATGGCTTCTCTTGTAACCCATATTTTCAGTTTATTGATTTTATTAGTCAAACACAAGGCACAATGGCTTGTAAGTAATGATGTGAAATGATAGCTGCAGGGTATTTGCTGAATTAAAGCCACCGAGTTGGCAGGGCAGAAAGTGAAACACCTTGACAGCTGGGTAGTGTGTGTGCAGTTCAGTATCTTCTCTTTTTTTCCCCACACATAATAATGTGAGGCTCAGCCACAGAAAGAGCAGACTACACTTCCCCTGCCAGAAACACAAACAAGAGTCACTGATCTTGTCAAGACCTCTAAATTATCAGCTCTGCTTCTTCTGCATTGATCTCTTTGACAAAAGAGCTGACGCCACAGTATGTGACACAGAAACGTTTCCTTTTTGTGTGTCCTTCACAAATGAATATTACAAGGATCTCACAGTAAAAAGATTATTTCACCAAACTAGTTTCTCAATGTCTCTTTGTAGAGGTCTATTTGTTAAGTTTGCACGATATGGTGTGGCATTTCACTTCACTAACTGCGAAGACATGCATCCTCTCGGTAATAAGCCCAAGACGGCACATTTTTGTAGGAATGCTTTAAATGAGACAGTCATAAACAGAACAACACATTTTAAAGAAAAGGAGCAAAAACTGAGATTTTCAAGAGGATTTTCTTTATTCATTTAACTCAAGCCTTCATTCATTGCCAACGCTCCTTTTCCATCGCTTTCAGATAGTAAAGGGTTTCTCCAGTTTCAGCCTTGTCTTCAAGGGGGTTGTAAAAAGATGTCAAAATATCATCTCCTGCAGGAAGTGTGCAAAGCTGCCTGTGCAGGCATTCTGTCAGCTCCCGAGACAGCAAAGTCGCTCTCCCTGACTCCTACTTTTTTCATCTTATCCCAGAAACAGGAGAAGGCTCCACTGACAAGTAAGTAAGTAAATAAGCCAATTTTGCCTTGCTTTCTAGTTGTCCCTCCAACTGTGTCCCTCTGGCTGATCCGGTTTAGCATCTGCCAACAACAAAGAGATTTGCGAATATGGAGCACAGTGCAGATACAGGAGAAAAATTACTCTGTCACCACGGTGCATCATCCTAAGCATCCAGAGGGACAGACTACCGAGACATATTGTAGCAGGGCCCGAGGCTACGGCCTCCACTCAGTGGGTCCGTTTGGCCTAGCCTACTTGACATGGAGATATAATCTGCATCCCGGAGAGACACAGAGGAGCAAACAAATTTTGTTTTCTCAACAAGCATCAAACAAACATCTTTGAATGCATGAGTTCCACTTGGACTCCCACTGCACTGAGGCGATAATGTGACCAAGGACAGATATTGAGAAAAGATAACAATGTAAGAGAAAATAAAAAAAATTAAATAAAATAGAAAAATAAAAAAATAAAAACAGGAAATGCTAAAAGTGAATCTCCACACTGAGGAATTCTATAAATATAGAAAGTACAGAGATGAGGAAAGAAGCATAGAGGATGGGACTGAGTGAGTTTGAAGTCGTGTAGAATCCCCTTTCTCCAGCTTGCGTGTCCTCAAAGCACATGCAGACGCACACAAAGGGACAGAGTAGAGGTCACACACTCAAGCCTGAAGGCAGCAGCATTTCTTAACAATTAAAGTCCCAGTGCATGAAAGAGTGAAAATTAGAGAGAAGAAAAGAAAGGAAGGGAAAGTGAGGCACAAAAGCAGCACAAGGAGGAACCAGTTACGTAACTAAAAGGCCTGTCCAATTCCTACTCCACAGAGACATGTCCCTGTATAGAAGCTGGAAAGGATGGAAAATGGAAGCAGAGAGAGATGGAGAAAAGGGGCTGAATGGAGAAGGTGGATGTAGTGATGACGTATAAGTATCCAAGAACTGGACTTTACAGTACTGGCATCACAGTAAATTACTGTTTACAATGCCATCGGAGTTTATTCAAGGAGACAAGTGTTTCCAGAGGGAAGACAACAGACCCACACGCAGTACGTTCTCACTGCGGTTAGACAGCCTCTGACAGGCTCCAACACTTCTCCTTGGCCTGTCTAATCACTTGTTATCTTGACACTTCAATGAACTCGGAGATGATACCACTCCTCGATATTCACTGATGAGAAGCCCTTATTCAAAGTAGTGGGTCATCCAATTAAAGAGAGCCGAGACAAGGTCACCAGCACCTGTACATACAGAATGAAGACCAGTGCATGGCATGTCAGTTCCTTTGTGAGTTTTACAAAAGAGCAACATGAAACTTCAAAGTTATTTTGAAACTGGAAACCATACTAGAATAGTAATTCCAGTGACGTTCAGAGTCTTTGATGTATTTTTCTTTTATTTATTTTTTTTCCTTTTTTCCTGCTTCAATGTAATGAGTAGATGGAAAATATACTGGCATGATTCAAAATGCCCCTGTGGTGCTGATACCTTCCCTTCAAGAAAAGACAAGAATAAATAAATATAAAATGACTGACAGGACAATCCCACCCCACATCACCACTGTCTCTCCTAACACATATGGAAAGAAAGCCAAAAACAGTAATTATATCAAAATGTTGCTGCTTTAAACACATCAGATATTCTCAAGTGGGTTCCTATTTGAAGAAACAGAAGATATATTTTGTACCCTCAGTAATTATGTTGAGAGATTGCATAACAAACCTTAAAGGATCATTAAAAAAAAAAAAACAGCCAAGGAAGTCAGCAACTCAATGATAGAATTTACTGACAAACAAATCAATGTAGCTGAGATCTTGACAGAAAGTGAGTGCCTTTTCTAATTATTTCTGAAAATATGTTTCCCATCTTTCTTCTTGTCACTATTCAGGCTAATATCCATAAAATACTGTGCACAAGTCTTGAACCATTCCTCATTTCTTTATATATTTTCTTTAAAGGAGCCAGACTTTCTTCTGATTTTTATTGTGGTCTTAGATTCTCTGAAGGTCTTTAAATTATTCAGAAAAAAAATGTAGCCAACTCAAGAGATGAACCAATGTTGCTCCTACACATAGCAAGGAACCTTTGTTACTAACAACCTGTCACAAAACACATCTTTTTAAGAAGTTAAATTTCTGAAAGATTACAGTTTTACAGTCACACACGTTTCCTGGAAACTTGGCAAACCTCAGCAGGGTGTGCTGTGTGTCCCTCAAGAATGTGGACAAGTGGAGGACAAAAGAAGAGCTATTTACAATTTGGAAGTCACGTCCTTATAAAATAGGGGGGGGGGGATCCAGCAAAGATCAGTCACAAGACCTGAGAGATGCACCTGAAGGGTCATCAGGAATTGTATCAGCCATTCTTAATGAAAAGAAACCGAAACCGCTGAGGTGGACTATACTGGCATAAGCAGAGTGGAGGCTCTATCATGGTTTGGGGTGGCATTTCAGCCAGTTCTGTTGGGGATCTTGTCAAAAATTGATGGAATTATGAATCCAGCAAAGTACAGTCAGATACAGTCAGAAACTTACATAGTGTAATTCCAAAACAAGTGAATAAATGGAGAGAAATCTGTGTGGAACTGGGGACAACGTCAGAGGAAAGTAAGCACCTTACAATTCATCTATATAACATTAATTTTTAATGACGCAGACAGCATCCTTCACACATACCAAATCGCCCAATACTCAGCTCTGAAGTATCCAATCATTATCACTTACATGTTGCAAGCAGTCTCCTGAAAGATTTTGCCAGACAAAATTATAGAGACCAAAACTATAAAACCCAAACTAGATGATGCTACCGTGCTCTGGAGAATTTACAAAACAGATGTGTCCGCAGTCTGCAATTCTGTTGAGAATATTTGTGTGAGAAAAACAGACCACAGAAATGAAAAGGATTCACTGAAATTGAATCAAAGTAAAGTGCATTTTCCAGGATCCTGACAATGATGAGGAGTCACTGCAGAAAACAATACAAACTCACTGCTCGGCCTTATAATCTAGTGCTTGTGAAGACAAGCAGAACTTTATCTATACCCGAATCCAATTAAAGTGGAAACAGGATTGGGGCCCAAGACACAATTGTATCTACAGATTCAATCTGCTCTGCTTTTCAGAACAACAGTGGATTATTACTTTATTTGATTGCAACAATTATTGTAACGATCGGCTTTCCACCTGCCAGACATTTTGACTGTCATTGTAATTTTCTGCACCCTATTTGAAGACTGAACACAAATCCTGGCAGAAATATTCCCTCTCTCGTACAATCGCAGTTCTCCAAGTGGCCAGTCAGGAAAAAAATTTTTTAAAATAGCCATGCTGAGACAGTGCTACTTGTGTTTGGTCAACAGGTCCCAAGACTAGTCTGGACTGCTGCACGCTCAAATACAAACACAGCCTTCCACCGGTCCCAGGAAAGGACACCCGTGCACCAGGAAGGCAACAAGACTCATGAATCATAAGAAACACACACACACACTGCTAACTCCCATTCATTACAGCAGTACCCAAGGGGTCCTCCTACCGCCCATACATCTTCTTAATGTCAGTGCCACAGGCTCTCCTGCATTCCACAGTCTCAACCTGCTGGTCCAAACAAGCAGTAGTGGCGATAAAAGCGAATAAACAGCAGACTGGGAAAGGCCAAGGATGAGGCTGTTGATAAAAACAATAACTTATTGATATACAACATATTCTCATTTTAAAAAAAGACCCTGTAGTCTATGTGTATTCTAAGTGACCATGCACTCCATAATGTCTGGACCGATTCCACAATCAGGAAGCTGAAATACAGACTACCAGAAACACATTAAATGCCTGTACTGAAATCAGTGCATTGCAGGAATACATTTTTCCATAGGATTAATCGATCCCACTGGCAAAATGGCTTTTGTTTGTATTTATGTTAAAGCAGACACTGAGGCAACAACTCAGATTTTTTTTTCCTCAAGCCGTTATGTAAACAAATCGACATATAACACAGCTATCTATAACAATGTATTGCAAATTTACCAGATGAGCAAATCATGGAGTATTATTGAACTGAACCCTATTGCCATTACTCCTGCATCCATAGTCAACAATGAAATGCTGTTTCCCAAAGACTGAAAAACAGCAGTATATCCACTTGATAATACACAATGTACACAATGCAAGATGAATATTCACATAGTCAACAGGGTTGTGTATTTGAAATGGAGATGGGTAGTCTAATTATGCACAAAGTTTACAATGCAGTGTGCAAAGTTGTATAGGTGGAGAAGTCGGGTGATCGTGTAGGTGAAAGTTGGTGTGTGTGTGTGTGTGTGTGTGTGTGAGACAAAGTCTACATAGTTGTAGGGATATAGGATGGTTCAGGAGGATGGGTAAGGGGTAAAAGCGTTCATCCTAAGGTGTGAAGCTGTTGAGAAATCTGTCTTGATTCAGATGCTCCCTGATGTTGGGAGGGGGAATAACAATTGGGAATGGTGAGATGGGTTCTGGATGAAGATGGAGCTTCTTTAGATGCAGACCTGGATAAAGATCTGCAGCATAGAGAGGGAAATGGCACTAATAATCTGTTTTCAGAAGTCTTTACTGGGTTTTCTTTAGACATCATACAGCTTTGAAACCACACTCCATCCATTCATTCTACTTTTTCACCAAACACATATAGACTGGTTGGGCAAACTCCCACACACCCTTGAATATCCTCAAGAGGATGAAAAGAGTCCAATGTTCCACAACCGGGACAAAAACAACATTGTTCCTAAAAAAAAATTGCTCTTATGCAAAAAAAAAATAAAAAATGGACTGTAGCATTTAATCTTTAAAATTTATGACATAAAATGAAGATCAAAATATTTGCAGAGGTAGAAAGCCAACCAGCAACAGCCCAGGAGTCATCAAGCATTACAAGGTGCCTTAGGTGCTCCATCTTATTGGCAGTTGTAATCAGAATTAAATTCGTGTCATTCTTTAAGGGGACATGTAAACCTATAAATTATATTTTCCAGCACTGACACAGAAAATGTCAACCCTATAAACACCTCGATGAAATAAATGAGCACAACAAAGAAGCAATCAATGGCTCATCAGCAGCACCGCCTGTGGTTCGCCAATATGTACTATGCCTGGTGTAAGTTGGGGCAACAAGAATACTTTCTTCATAACTCAGCAACACACATGCCCAGTGGTGTTTGGCACAGAGCACAACGTTAATAAGACTGATCCATTTTATTCTGCACTACTGAAATATGCTCATGCCTACTGGTCATAATCGTGTATCACTACATCACAGACGTGTGCTATGCTTTCAGGGGAATTATTTACATTTCAGAATATTTTACTCACATTTTGAGGAATAGACAGAAACCGTGTGACATCCTTGCACCAAAAGCCAAAATACCTTTGGCAGCGAGTATAATATAATCAGATGCATTTTTAAACTAATGCATATGGCAATAAATAAATATTTATTATTATTCACTACTGCAATTCTAATTTATCCCAGTCCAAAGGCGATGGCTGGATTCACCTGTTGGAAGCCTCATACTGACTGTTGCCAAAACCCCATCCTTAGTGCTTTGTGTAAATACCCGACTATGATATGAAGACATAGACTCAAGCTTTTAGTTTATTCCGTAGATATTGTGATAAAATAATACTAGTGCCAAGTTTGTAAATAAAATTTAGATTTGGGTTGAATGTAAATTTTGAAATTACAAGACAAAGCCATAAGGCTTGGCAGTAGTTAATAGCTTGTCCCACTCAGTATTTTACATTATGAGCTCTAATTTCTACAACCAAATCATCACCTTGAGTTTGATTATGAGGTTCACAGGGGTAATTGCACACATTGTTTAGTTGGCAATCAAGTCCTGTAGTTGATTTGATGAGTTTTCATATAATTTAATTTCACCTTCTTAAATGTGTTTTTTTAAACTGGGAAGAGTTCAAACTGCTGACAAGCAACTCTTTTTCAACACCGCTAAGCAGTCCTTTCAGTTAAACTGTATAAATGGACTACAACGCAAACATCTACCAGAGAAATGAGACAAATACGGTAACATTTTGTTATTTAACAGTTGATGGATGAACCCTGTCAAAGCAGGGTCATCAAAAAGAAACTGCATTCATTTATAGTAAAACAGTAAGCTTTCTCAATAAAACAGACTACTTATTAGAATAAGCTGAAGGGTAAACAAAAATAAAGCTAATTTATATTAACTAATTTACACAATGACAGACAAGTTTATCTTACTGCTCTATTATTCAAGGCGTCTCCAGGGCATTGAACAAGACCAGTTGCTGGGATCATTACTTTCAGCAATTTGCTTTTTGCACACTGCATGATAGAGATTAACTAAAAACATTTTGTGATTGAAATTAAGTTGTTGCTTCTGCCAAACAGTCAGTAGGTAGGTTAATTGTTTAAATGCAATTATCTTTGATACAAAATGGCCTTTACTAGGGTGCTAAGCTTAAATTTATATCTGGTACAAACTTACATTTTCAGTGTACTGTACAGAGTCCTGGGAAGAAAGCCGTGAACTATACTGATGCGCCATCTCGTCATTTTAAAAAAAATTTTAAACTGTGCCCGATGGAGCTGTTCGAACCAGAAATGGGTCTTTTGACTGATTATCGGTCACAAACGTTTTGCCCAGCCATACTCACCCACTGCTAATAAAGCTGCAACTGCAGCTTATTCTTGGGTAACGAATCTAATTCAGTCCACTTTATGTTATCAGTCTAACAAGTAAGAAATCCAATTATAAACAGATTACGATGTTTTATGTTTTGTTTTTTTGCCTGGAACTGTGTAATCATCTCAACTTGGAAACAGGTGTGAGAATTAAATTACCTGGTTATTTTACTTTAGCCAATAACATAGCAAGTTCTCCTTTTTCACAAAAGCTTATGGGGCAGCAGATGTAAACAAGGACAATGCCACCTCACCACAACAAAGTCCCCAGAGATGCTGCAAGATCTACAAACCTCATGCTCAACAGTAGTGTACAAGCACATGAATTAAAAAACAAAAATCAGTTTGGATGCCTTAAAAGCCCCAATATCTTTGTGTTTGGTAGGCTAAACAGAACAAAGCATCACTGTCTATATTTGACACCATCTGACGCTACATCCAAGTTGTGTTGCTCTGAAAATACTCTGAATGTACTGCAACATCTAGAAAAGCACTAATAACTGAAATGAAAAGGAATAGAGGTTTTTTTGTTTTTGTTTTTGTTTAAAAGAGGCTACCTGGAAAGAAATGGAGGGGTGTGGTTATAGTAAACCTAATCCATGTCTCCAAGCATGTTTCCCCTCCAAGTAAAACTTACCTTTCCTTACCATTTAAAGACAGGTCGAATCCATTTCAACACACTACAGGCAACAGAAACGATCAACAGAAACTAGATGTTATCACAAGAAAAATGGGAAGGTGCAGCCTCACTGATGTTCTGCTTTAATAGAACATGAAAGTGAAGTTTGCAGGGAATCTGTTGCACATCTGAGCAAAACCTTTGGGGATTGAGGGCATTGTGCACCAGCTCTCGCATAAATCCCCTGAATGCACACTGGGGGCGGGGGGCGCACACATTATTGATGTTTACTTTTAAAAAACAAACAAACAAACAAACAAAAAAACGAGAAAAATGGGAGGGGGCGGGAGGTTCAGCCCAGGATCAGGTGTTCCAAGCACTATTGTTTTGCATTAATTATGCGCAATACTTAACAGGAATACACTTTTTTTTAACGTGATTACAAATATCTTTATTCCGACTGATAATTATCACAAATAAACAAAACTACAGAATCTGTGAAACACACAGTGGACACAAATATGTCTCTACTTAACACAAAACAGAACGTAGTACATTTCCCATTAGGCCCACACTGCACATGTGTGTATGTGCTTATGTTTGCAAGTATGTGAGAGTCAGAGGAGGAAAAAATAAAATAAAAAAAGAAAGAGTGGGAAAGCAAATGGTCTTATCTGGCATGCGCAGGTCCAGCCCTGCCATTCTAAGTGCACGTCAGAGGGTGAAAAGGAGTGCTTGCTACTTTGCTGGTTTTCTGCTTAAAAGCAGCTACCACCTCCACATGACCACAGTATACACATAAACAGGTGGCTTACTTAAGACAGACACTGTGGTGATTTCTTTTGTGCCTTACTGACCCACTCTCTCTTCTGACTTCATATAATAACAAAAAAAAAGAAAAGATCCTTTTTATATGATCATGACAAAAGGACAAAGAGTACCAAAAGATCATTTTGACCTAGCTGATTGGTAAGCAAAAACTACAACACAGTGACAGCCTTTTTTTGTACAGAAAATGAAAGATTTGCAAGGACAAACAAAACTAGAACACTTGTCAAAGGTTCCTAGTGGTTAGCCGCCAGTTTCCTTATGTTCAGGATCAACCTCTTGCTATACTCTTTATGATCAACAGGCTTTACATCCATCACTGTAGCTTTAATCCTCGATTCATCCTGTCAGAAAGAAAATGACATTCATATGAGAAATGGCATAAAAAAAAATCAAGTCCAACAGATAGATGTATGTACGTATACACATATATATATCTCCATTTCTCTATATCATATATAGATATCCATCTATACAACAAAGACAGACAGATATCGATATATATCTGTCTCTATCGATATAGACAGATATATCTCCAAATGGCTGTATAAATATATAGAGCCATTTGGACTTTGGCATTTATCCCATGGTAAATGTTTTCAACAAGATTTTGTTAACAACTAAAAATCATTATGTAATATAATTAATTACCAATGAAAGAGAGTCGAACATTTAAAGCCTTAGACATCTCCATAGCTGTCTAGACAGGGGAAGGCCGTTCTACCAGGGCTATTACTCTCTGCATTTAAACAGTGGTTACACTCCTTTTGTCTCCGCTGATCATCTGTTGCTTAAGTGGGTGAAAAGTAAACCATTTTTCTTTGGATATGAACCCAATTCTTTAAGAAAAAATAAATCCTTTTAGATCTTAATGCTTGGTTTTTTTTGTAAGTGAAATATGCAGACAAATATAAAGCGACCTCAAACTGCTCAAATTTAATCATATGAATGGCAATTGATGTTAGAATCAGGGCAGACGACCTAGGGGAGCCCTGCACGGTGCACATTTTAGCACAGGAAGGCCAAATTTCACAAATGCTAAAAGCAAGAAGTTCAGATATAAATATGGGTGTTTTATTTAATTATCACGAAAAGTAAAGTTCATCAATTAAACACAAAGCAGTTGTACCAGTTCTGCCTAAACTGTAACAAAAATTGAAGGCTAATGAACACTGTCCACGTATCCCACATAAAAAGGTGGACACAGCTTTCCACTCTTAAAACCAATGCAAAGTGTGTAAAACCTTCACTCTCTCCAAAAACCAGCAGGGGCGACTCATCTGGCTAGGAGAAAAGTCATGTACTGTGAAGAGATTACTATAGGAGAACAAGTGCACTGCTCACCTACAACCCCAGCAAACGCTTTCCTAGAAAGACTTCAGTCCTATTTATTACAACATTATGCTCTTTTTGTCCCCATAAGAGTCACGTAGTCTCACATAGTGCAAGACTGGGAAATTCATTTGCTTTACTCCAGGGCTACTTTGTGATTGGCAAGTTTTTACTATGTGCATGCAATGTCCCTCAGGTAACAGACTGAACTTCAACTACCAACAGTTGACATCATGGTAGATATGTCCTTTTATATACAGTCTGTTTATCCTGGGAGTGTTATACCAGTAGTTCCTTCCAGACTGGAAAATGGATGAGTGCAACTCATCCAGTTTGGAGTGGTGGAGTAAAAAGCCTGCTGTGCTGAGACCAATCAGTGCCAGAAACCACTTAGCTCCCCTCTAAACTCACACCCCTCACCTTGCACTAAAGCCCCAAAGTGTGTGATAAGAGAGGACCACATCCCATCAGACAGAACTCATGAGGGCAAAATAAGGGAGATATCCCTTCAAATCCAGCTATTTCTATTTAAAACTGGAATAGTAGTGATCAATGTGGGAGAAAAGCTACAATAAAAACTCGAGAGCTACTTGGTTCCAGGCAAGTAAAAGGTCAAGTACTGACTTGAAATATTTATGAGGTCAAATAAACAATTGATCAAAGTATTTAATCTACAGATTTACATTAAATTAAATTATGCAGAACATTTTTTGCAAGATAAATATAATTAAGAAGTTTCACCAATTAATCATAGTATTACACAGCCCCCATACTGCGCTTAAAAGGACAATAATATCATTTATTTAAGACCTTATGCATAGAAATGTAGTTCAATGAGATTAATAATGGCAACCTCAGGTTTTGACTTTGACACCAGCAACATCCCACAACCCTGTCTTTGTTTTTTATTTTAGTATGAGTTTCATTCTAATTTGAGTTTGTTCGCATCGTTAATTCCAAACATATCTCCTTCACACTGTTTTAACTGTACAACCATTAAATAGTGTGATAATCAGAGAAGGTGCTCTACTTTGTTGTACATATACATTTAAAAAAATAATAATTTTGTACCAGTTAAAAAATAATTTAAATAAAAGGAGAAAGATGTAATAAAAAAAAGCAATAAAATGGGAAAGGATTTCCTACAGTATGAGATGAAACTTTTCATTTTCTTTAACCAGCATTATAAAATACAAAGGATATGATGGCAACGATACTTAAGAAGTCCTTAATTGCTGAAACAATCCAATAATTATCTAAATTGCCAGTGCTTGATTACCTTCTTAAGTTTAATTTGAATAATTGCACTGCATCGCATCTGTGTATTTGGCTAAAAATGTGATGGATTCTATTCCAACATGTGATATAGCTAGACTGACCTTTAAATGTGCTGATGGTGTGTTTCACTGTCTTACTGGCATTACAGAAGGCAATTTTATTACACTCCTTACGGGGGAACTTCATTCAGTTAAAACGAAGAGTGTAATTCCCTGAAATATTCTGATGATGCTCTTTAGAGGGGTCCGGTCAATATGCAAGTCACACTGTGTTACAGCGGACTGTTATCAACTGTTAAGAACCTGCTTTGTCCCACATCAAGCCTATAAATCAAAGTACACAACAATGTGTGAGAGCATGACACAATGGCTGGATTGTAGCGCTGAGAAGTAGAAAATGAACTCAAAGAGGGGTTGCAGGTGTCTCTGTTGAAGGAATATGGGGTTTGGAGACAGAAGCCAATACATGCTTGTAGCAGTGCCATTGGCAGTTAGGATGCTGAGCTGAATGTGACAGACACAGTGGCCCTTTTTTGTGTGTTGAAGGCGGATGCAGTCTCTGGCTTGGCTCCAGACTTCCTGCTCAGAGTCCCAGCCCAATCAATTCTTTTATGTGCTTCCCTCAAAACAAACCTCTATCTGTGTGGCCTACAGGAAATACTGACCGCAGCTAATCTGTGTGTGCATCCTTCACAAAGCCACTGAAAATGAGCAGCATCCCAGGACAAACACTGACGGCTTCTCTTTTTTTTTTTTAAGACGCAGTTCTGCCAGTCAAAATGGGAAAACTCTCCCATGTTAAAAAGAAGAACAACAAAAACAACCAGAACCTCTTATGTTCCCGCTGTGAAGTTTCAGTAGTTCAGGGACGCAGAGACACGGCCTCATTTTTCTCAAGATTTCTTTTTTTCTCTCTAAATGCATGTGGTCTGTCTGACACTGTGCTGCAGCGACAAAACCCTGGGTATTTTTTCACACTACCACAAAATTTTTACTTACATTATACGTTTCCAGCTTCACTCTGTTGCGGAAGACAAAAGTGTTGAAGTTGGCATGCTGGAAGACCTCATCGAAGGCAGCTTCATTCTGAATTTTAATTAAAAGTTCAGATATAATCCTTTAATCAAAAGCCAGTTTCATCAAACAGTCTTGAGTGCAAAGGAAAGTAAGTGTCTAACAAAACAAACAAACAAAAAGCTTTGATTTTTCTAAGTAATTATAAATAGAAGAAACAAAGCACCACAGGTTTCAGACATATTTGCATTTGTCTACAGAAACGTATGTGTGTGCATGTTTGGGGAGCATGAAGCTTAAAGTTTAGCTCTGCCCTGGTCGTTCCCTGAGGAAAGTATTACATTCAGCAGAGAAAGCCTCACCGAGTCCTTGAGCTGCCCCAGGTAAGCTGCATTCTGGCCCAGGATAGCCTCTGCACTCTCCTGGAAGCAAGTCACCCACTGGTTGTCCCCATAATCTGCAATGTTGGCCTGACGGATAATAAAGGGGGGGGAAAAAAGTTAAATGCATAAACAACTATTGACCAGAGTAGCCTGGCTTATATCAAACAAACACCCTTTCACAAAATGTAACAGTTAGTGGATAGCCTATGTACTCCCGGCAAGTGTGACACAAACACAAAAGCGCGCGCGCACACAGGTTAAGCTAAAGCTTGAGCATAATAATAATAATAATAATAATAATAATAAGTCAACTGGTGAGTGGTACGAAACAAAACCTGCCTATTTCAGATGCATGCCTCTCACTGCTTGTTGCTCACCGAGTTTGTCTTTTATACTTAAAAATGCAGTTTGTTTGCATTCATGTCTGTGTTTTGTGTAAAATGGTAATGCCGACAGGAAAGCTGCTGCAATTAACCCAACGTAACTAACCACACAAAATGGGAATACAACATGTGTCTTCATTACACTGCGTCACAGAAACTGCAGAATGGGATTTATACATCTCTAAATTTAATCACAAAGAGCAGATTGGGAATATGTTTAAACACAGAGAGAGCCATAAAAGGGGTGGATTGGATTGAGCCCCAGGATATAATAGGCAATATAAAGGTAGGGATGGGCTTTTTTTTTTAAAAAAAAAAAGAAAAAAAAAAAAAGCTACAACATTTTCGCTGGAAGCAATTTGATTGTTCTTTGAAGCTCGCTTTCAAATGACTGTGCACAGTTGTGGCAGACTTGTGACGTGCTAGTTTTAGTTAGTGGACTTCATATTAGACCTGATTTAATAAATTTTTTTGCAGTCGAGCTACAGATAGACCTTCGTGACAGTTGTAGCAGTGTTTTGCATTGCACTGTTCTCCTCCTTGTACATGACATGTAATTTACAAAATCTTCACCAATCTGATGCCTGGTAGTTTATTAGATGTATTATTAGATTATTTATTAGACGTATTAAAAGAATCATTGACTCAGGATTCAACGAAAACGATCTTTCAATGTGTGCATGGGCATATATGTTTCTGCAAGTGGATGCCATCGCTTAAAAAGAAAAAGAAAGAAAGAAAAGACGGCCAGAAGCTTTTGGGGGGACCCACGCTGAATCACTTACAGAGAGGATGAGGCGGTACTTGAAGTTGGGGAATTCCTTGTCACACTTCTCACACCGAAACATGCCATTCTGCTGGTCAACCACTTTTTTGTTGCAGTCTTGGCTCGGGCAGGCCTGATAAAGACAGTTTTCCTTGCGCAGAAACACAATCGTAGCTACGCAGGTGTAGTAGTCAGCCTAAACAAAAGACCCAAAAAAAGAAAAAAGAAAAAAAAAAAAGTATAAACATTGTAACTGTGACATACTCATCACGTCTCACTCTCATGACCTTTGTGTTGTGGATGTTGACTAATGCAAACCAAAATAGAAACAGGATAAAATTAATATTAAGATGGCATTTTTGGGACTATGCAGTGATATATGCGAATAGTCAGAAATAAACTTATTATCATTTAAGGAGCAGATGCATAACCAACACTGCCAACCAGAATGCTAATGGCAACACAAATGCCAACTATTGAGGGAGCTGCTGCTTTTCCACGGATTCAAACTTGAGAAACATGCTGCATGTAAACAGCTTCCAGGAAGTTTTCTTTGTTGTCATGGAAAACATCAACCAAGTGACATTTGCCATAGTCGATGGAAACAAATCTCCTGACAGTTCTAGTTTCTAGTTGTCCTTTTATTCTCCGTCTTTGTTGCAGTCCAAAAGCTGACTGTTTTTGGAGAGTCTCCCACCTCATACTAACCTCAGAATAGCCTGTCATAACATAAGTCTGGCTTTTCCACGGTTTGATGAAGGATGAATAACTGTGCCTTGGCAAAGCAACTGACCTTCCATGTCTGATAATGTTCAAGTCAGATGTCAGAAAACCATGAAAATGTCTGTAATAACTTGGTTAACTTAAATACAAACAAGAGCAAAGTGCAATAAAAATATGATTTTTAAACTGCTCTTCTGTTCATACTGACCATGGCTATTACATGACATACAATCACCTCAATTAACTTCCAGCTCAAGGACAATTGTTACTTAATGTCACTTGCCCTTAGGAATGAGGTAAATGACAGGGAGAAAATACGGGGGAAACAAATCTTGTTTCAACACACAGCAAATGTCTAAGCTTTCTTTTTTTAAACCCTTGACTATTTTGATTGAGCAAAAATATAATCCTGACACCAACCTCTACTAGTTTTCCAAGAGCTCCAATTAATCAAGAAAATACCTCTTTAATTAACGTGTGACAGACCAGTAGGAACAGGGCAGAAGAACTTGTTTTTTTTTGGCCCTGTCACTGGCTTTTACAAATGGGATGTCAAGCCAACAAGTGGAGGGTGACCACTTGCTGTCAGAAAGGGCAGAGGGGCAATGTGGAAACTTGAGGTTGTGGCACACAAAGACTTTGTGACGGCAACAATTAATTGCAACAAAGTTCTCTGGGTGCGGCCTTGAAAGCCTGACCCCATGCCCTTATGTATAGGATGCCTCAGAGGGTTAAAGACCGGACTAACCTCATTTGTCAAAACCGAGCCTCATCATGTGCACAAAAGAAATTCACCTGAAATTGGCTGAATATTTGTGTTAAAAATGTTAGAAAGATTAAATCCATCAACAAGTTGCGTTGATGGACGAAGAAGGAACAGATACTTTCAGCTGCACCCGTAATCACAAGGGGTCACCACAGTAAGTAGCTCCTCATGTTTTGGCAGATCCTCAATGCCCTTCCAGTCAGGACACAAAAGCGATCTCGTCTCCTACTGGGATCGAACCGGAGCTCTTCTGCTTGTGAGGCAAATGTGTAAACCACTGCTAACCAATAGCGTTATTTGTAATTTGAAATCATTCACCTCAGCACAGTAGATGTTTGACGGGGGTCACTAATTGACTTATGCTCACTATTTAAAACACAATTACTCCTTAAACAAAGTATATTTTACTTAACAGTCTCACTCCTGTACTTTGTCTGAAGCATTTCCTTGCTTTCCTAAGCTTCCACGTAGCCAGAATATCAATCCTTACAGTCTCAAACTTGTTCTCATTGATCCCCTCATAACTGCTTGCATCTATTAATTGTCCCAGTTTTATGGAGCGTTTTCATCATACTGTGATGATTACTAATGTGTTAAATTATGTTAAACTACACAAATTAAGATCTCAGCACAGGTCACATTATCCATTTTGGAGAATTTATACACCTCACCGAGCTCCATTTCCCTCAACAGCACTGATGAAAAAACGAGGAAATTGAACATATATTACTTTACCTATTTGAGGGCAAGGAATTACATTACAAATGGGCAAAGAATAAAGCCAATGTAGAATCTAATCAGCACTAGAATTAAATGCGACTTTCACCAAGAACATACAACAGGGCTATGGAGGAGACACCCACAAGGCAATGTATTATATTGCATTAGGATTAGGAACTTTAGTAGGATTCGGTTTTAAGCGCACATACGTGTTGGTGCAGTGCTTTTATACAACGCCGATTCCAAAGCCTTTTTGTTTCAGGTTTGCAAAGCAGAGCTAGAAGTAAAAGCTACAATACAGAAGCCTATACAGAAATGCAGCATGCACCTTGGATTTTTAATAACAAATGCATTTTGACTGCGAGCATTTCATATTTATTGTTTGGGATTCAACAGCGGCCTTTCAGTGTGTCCTTGAATATCATCAAAGAGGCAACCTTGAATAACAATATTGGGGTTACCATATCTTTAATGTTCAAGCGTGTCAACACAAAGCCGTGCGTGTGTGTACCTTGTCTCCGTGTCCCAGATGCTCAGTCTTAACGTCAGATAGAGACTTCCAGTTGGTGTTTCCTCCCCCGCTGCCACCTTTCACCTCTGTCAGAGACTGTCCATCCATAGCGTGCCCCTCCTTGTCATACCTGTGTAGAATACAGCAAATACCAGTTGCTGCTGATTTGACCCGAATAAATGGTTTTATTACTGATTAAGCTCTTGATTATTCTTTAGTTAATTGTTTGGACTACAAATTTGCGAAAGTGATTAAAATGTGTATTGCTCATTTTGTCAGACTAATAGTTCAAAGCCAACGCATTTTAAATTCACTCACAAAGGACCAAGACAAACAAAGCATTTTCACATTTGACAAACAAATATTTCCAGTTTAAATAAAAATGGCTTATTTGATTATGTAAATAGCTGTCATTTAATTTTCTGTCACTGATTTTATGATAAAAGCTCTGTGTTAAGTATATCTTTTTATTACATTCACTAGATTCCTGAATTATATGACAGTAAAAGTAAAAGAAAAACTATAATTGATAATATCAGAGCTCATATTTTATTCTATGCAATTCTCTCTAATGGACAGTTTGATCACTCCACTAATACATCAAAGGCGTTTACCCCTAAGCTGGAAAGCATTTTTACAGTTTGAAATGGGAGCGGCGCATTTTTTACAGATTCTAAAAACGTCAGTGCCGTGACAAGGGGTTGAGCATCTTTTCAGCACTGGGCATTTGCCGTTTTTTCTGATTTCCAATAGCCAAAATACATTCAGCTTTCACAGTGGAGGACTGGCAGGACACATTCAATACCAACCAACCATCACATCACACTTGTAAAGGTGCTGAATAACAGTCAAAAAGTTAATACTGCTAGTGCAGAGTCTCCAAGGGACTCTCAGGCATTCCCAACCAGGCTTTTTCATAAGAGCACTTTCAGCTGTGGGGGAAGGGGAGAAAAAAAAAAAGATAACCTTTGGTCTACACACCAAATAAGGAATCATAGGGGTCTTTACAACAGTCTTCAGCCTGAAAAGTGACATAATTTGTAGTGCTTTATGAGATTTTTGTGTAGCTTCCTCTGGAGGCATGAAAAGCTTTATACATATGCAGTTATGGAAAAACATGTTGATGTGTACAATCTGTGGTCTTCCCTTAAGTAAATGCACCATGGTAAGTTGATAAAATTATATGTAACATATTTCGACTCGTCACAACACTGCTGTGCAGAAGCCCACTTATAGACTGCAACATTCATTTTAACACATCCCAACCCAGGCAGGAGGCACAATACGCTGCTGTTCACATGACTATCAACAGACTGCAGGCTGTCTATTTAACAGTTGAGTTAAAAAAAAAAAATAATAATAAAAAATTTGTTGCGCAGAGAATCCGTTTGTGTTTGTCAAAGCAGGGACGGCTCATCTGAGGGGAAGGCAGGCTGAGAGGCTTGTGAAATGAATCAACAGCAGAGGGACTGATGAGCTGGCCAGGGTCAGGGCTGTTACGGTGATATCAGAAACCCATTTTCATCTAGTGTTCCCGGTAATTCAGGGAAGACAATGGGAGAAAAAAAAAT
>NW_005187492.1:1824192-1841123 GCF_000239375.1 Pundamilia nyererei
TGGTGGTGTGTGTGTGTGTGTGTGTGGGGGGGGGGGTTTAAAACGGTCACCAAGATCAATACAGCTTCGTAATCTGTTGGCCACAAGGCAGAGC
Source organism: Pundamilia nyererei (assembly GCF_000239375.1). Classification (NCBI taxonomy): domain Eukaryota; kingdom Metazoa; phylum Chordata; class Actinopteri; order Cichliformes; family Cichlidae; genus Pundamilia; species Pundamilia nyererei. The sequence continues at coordinate 1,824,287 of NW_005187492.1, forward strand.
AGCGTACAATGGCAAGGCCGGGTTGTAAATACAGGGAGAACTTGCTGTGCTCCTGACAAGCATGGCTAATAGAAAATATCCCCATTAACATTTTACACTGCGGCTCAAGCGAAACACAGGTTGTCGATTTCCAGCTCCTCCTAACAAATGTAAACAATTCCTTAAAGTGCCACCAATTTCCTCACCAGTGTACCCAATTCTGTCTGCATCCAATCAGGAGCTTCCCCTGACCAATCAAATGACAAAACAGATGGCATTCCTTGGCATGGATTCATGTCTCTAAAGAAATTATCGCAAGACTTCACATGGCTTCTCTGGTAACCTGATAGACAAATACCCAGAAGAAAATAGTGACTGAGTTCATTTTAAAAAAGAAAATCTGCTGCAGGAAACAGAAATGGCTCACAAAAAGTAGTGGTTGTGATAAAGAAGACAAAAAGAGGGCAAATTCGGTCTGGCAGAAAATGTGCAACAGACAAGTGAGAGTGGAAAGATCCAGGCCTGGAGCAGAGTGGTTTCAGTAAGACAAGAACACCATGATATCTGGCTGGAGGTTGGCAGACGCATGAATGTGCATAACACAGACATGTCAAGTGTCACTGTACAGGAATGGGGACATGTCAGATAAAGGGACATGAAGTAATGGTGGAAGACTAAGCTCCAGCCTAGGGCTGCCACGATTACGTCAACTATCAAAATTGTTGACGACTAATTTAATAGTTGACGCGTCGTTTGAAGCTTTGTAAGATCCCAAAAGACACAGGAATAAATAGTAGAATTTAAGAGTGTAATAACGGACTGAAACAGAAGATGGCAGCACTGCATGTACAAGGATGCCAGCTGCCGTTAAACCCCAAAGAAGAAGAAGCAGTGTCCGGTATCGTAGCTGTGTCCAAATTCGGGAACAGCATCCTCCTGTGCCCACATTTGTAGGCCGATTACGTTACAGCGACACGACAAAGAATGTCCAAATTCGAAGACTCCGACAAATGCGCCCTTCATTTCCCCAGATTTGAAGGATGGGTCCGGGTGTATACTTCGTGGCCCAACCTATCCCAGAATTCATAGCGCGGCCCAGCTCAGTTTCCAACAATGGCGGCAACTAGTTAGTTTTAATATTACTCTTATTATTCTTTCTGGGTCACAAAATAAACATTTAACTTATTTTCAGGAGAGAATGTAGCTGTGTAAACCTCAAATATCTGCTCAGTTTATCAAGACACCACATATTTTCAAAAGCGCTCCAACGTTTTCGAAGACGTCTGTTATCCACCAGCTCGATAGCTAGCCGGGGTTCAAGGCTCACTAGAGCCGTGAGAACACCGGACTCCCGGCAAATCGTTTTCAAACCCTCCGCGGTCTTTCGCTACTCAGGTTAAACATGATATATAAGTCACTTAGATAACTTAAAAATGTTATTGTTTGGCTTTTTTCAGTATTTTATTTGTTCCTGAGTAAATCGGTTTGGCTTTTTACACAGCTGAATAAACGTCAAGCAGACAACTGATTATCAGAAGTGTGAGATGCTCGAGAATATACTCCAGTGTCCTGTTATATTTTAGATAGCAAGGAGCAGACGGCTGAGTTTATTAAACTCACAGATCACAATCTGCAAATTTCATTAAAATTTAATAAACTATCATCTTGTCTTTATTTTTAGTTAGCACATAGCTTAAACACTTAAAGCTGTAACCTAATGATAGTTATATAAGAACAGATGCTGCTGGTGCAATAAGCTGTACATTGTACGTCCAAGCAACATATTTTACTTTTTTTTTTTCTAAATCAAATCAATACAGCACAGTTAAAGATTATGGTAACATAACAGTCAATTCAATGATAGATCATGTTCTCCACACAACTGTGCTCAAATTTGTTTGCATCTTAGCTGGCCTAATTACATATGCGCTATGCACAAATCCAAATGCTGTAGTCACAATATGCAAGACAGAAAATGTCAGTTTGGACTGTGACTAAATGAGCTGATGACGAATGTCTGAGGTTGACAGCTTAAAAAAATGAGTATAAACCTGACAAAAATGTCAGAACAGGGACTACACCACCTGACATTTTAGGAAAAGACAGGAAGGCGATCTAAATGTGCTGTTGCCACCTAATGGACAACCAAAACTTCACATTTAGATACAAAAAAATGCTAATGTGAAGTCTGATTCTGAAGATTCCTGCAAAGGGCGTAGGCCTTCACTCTGATGTCTCAGAACAAGGTACAAACATCTAAGACTAACAGAAGGCCAAGAATATTAGTGCTGGATTGTTACTAAAATAAATGAATTCTCCAGCAAGGTCATGAAATGTTTTAACAGGGATATTTTTTTGGTCTTTTTAATCACCAATAGAGTTTAGAAGAAACAGCTGCAATTCAGCTTTAATTCAAAGGGTTAACCAAAATATATGAAACCCTCTGTTACCATAAGAAATTAATATAATCATAAATAAACTACTCAATTTCAGTACTTTGTCAAGAGTCATTTGCAGGCAATGCAAATGACTCTGTAGTCATTTGCACTCTGTTGCCTGTAGTCAATAACATGTGAACATCAAAGGATGGGTTTGCTTTGTGATGCTTCGCCAGGCTTTTCACTGTAGTGGTTTTCATGTGTTTTCGCTGTGTATTGGTCTTTCTGCCCAATGCTGCTTGACTGGTCTGAGATTATAGACCAGTATATAAAGGATGGATGTAGCCACAGTGCCATCACCCACTGGTTTGGACTCTGCTTTAAAGGAGCTTATCCGACTCACAATTCATCACAATTCTAAGGTTATTTCCCATAAAATGTTCAATGTAAATGTAATGTAAACAGCATGTTCTTGTTAGTTTTAAGTAAGCTAATATAATAGTAGCATTTTATTGGAAAAAAAAAAGTTGTCTGTGGTAGACTGTAAATGTGCATTTTAATGCCTTAAACTTGGGCATTTTAACATGGGACTATGGGGATTCAGCTTCAAGTGGCCACTAGAGGGGGCTGTGATTTTTGGCACTGCATGTTGGCTTCATTTTTCAGTCCTGGAGATTTCTGCTTAGTTGCGACTTCAAAAGCTCTTAGGTTATGTTAACATTACTTTTTGAGTTAATGCCCATCTGTAATGAGCAGACAGTGGATCTTTATATACTTCATACTTCTAAGGCATTTGGTCTTCTGTTACATCACTGAGAAACACTAGTGACCCTAGTCCCACAGGAAACCAAACATTCCCATGCATCTCACTGCTCTACCATGTTTTACAGAAGATGCTGTGCACATTAGATCATGAGCACTTCCAGGTCCTCTTCATAGTCTTGTACCATCATTCTGGTTTAAGAAAATTCTAGTTTATTTAAAGCAGTCTTACCTGACCTTACTGTTACCAAATTGATGACTGGTTTCGATCTTGTGAAATGTTTTTATTTGTATGAGGTCTTCTATTTATAAGTAGTCTACTGTTATGAAGATAAATTAAGTGTTCTGTGTTCACCACTGTTGTCCTCACTGTAGACATTGAGGGGCCAAAATAAACATATTTGCTGGTAAGCCTGGCAAAGTCTACTTGACTGTCAATTTGGTAGCTGTCTTGCCAGATCTCTCTCGAGTTTGACTTTTTTGGGCTAACTGTAACACAGCTTGGAACACATGGAATAAAATCTAATCCATTTACATGTTTAATGAAGGAACACACCAAACTTGCCTATAAATGGCCTTTGTAACAGTTGTCCAATTACTTTTGGTCACCTGAAAACCCTAAGGTTTCTCATTAAAGAACTTTAATTGCTTAACTTGTCATCTAATTGGGATGTGAATGCCCTTAAATTCAAGCTTAAAGTCATCTGTACTTCAAGCTCAGATCCTTTATGTAACTAGCTTGAATGTATTTTGGTAAACATGGAAAATAAAAACTGTCAATATTCAAATACATATGCCCTAAACTGTATTTTTGCCTCTCCCAGATTAATTTGTGTGCTAAAGGAATGCTACTCAGCTTTCTATATAAGACCACTGGCAAGCACTGAGCAGCACTGCTAATATGCTGCATGAGTTTGAGACAACAGCTCACCAAGGATAGACTATTCATTTGAGAAGGTCCCAAAGGTCTGCGCCAAAACACAATCAAATTAAGATGCCTCTGCAGGAGTAAAACAATGATGTTTCAGCAGCCTTGGCACATTTAAAAGATTTTTTTTTTTTGGCTGATGGAGAGAACACTTTGGATTCTCTTCTGTGCGAGATTAGAAAAAACATAATTATCAAAAGATTAATTTAGAGTTTAATTGTTTTTCCTTCCCTTATCTCTGTTTGTGAATTTCATGTCTCAGCTTACAGAAAGAGAGAAACACAGTCTGTAACCATGGCCCAAGTTTATCAACAGCACAAAATCCATGTTACACGTTTCACAGCAATCAGTGGTACAAGAGAGAGAAATTTCTTCTCGTGTTACCTAGATATAATTTTGGATATAGCCTTTACAAATATATCATATAACTATAACAAGCAATTATTTTCATCTTCACAGCTTTAGACAGTTAAGGCTACATTTTCAGATAAGCTATGTAATGGTACTGTCTACCAATGCTTGTCAATGCTTTTCATTTGACAAATGAGTCAGGATTGGCATTTTCCATTCGTGAGAAGGGAAGAGAGAATGTAGTAAATGTATAAAGTCTGCTGCAAGGGTCTGGAAATGCGATTAAGGACTTCATGGTGTACAAGTAAAAGAAAGCGTAGGACCCCAGAGTGGTCCTGATGATGCTCAACTTCAGAGAAGTTCAGTGTAGTTGGCATTCTGAGAAATGAGATCTAAAATATTCAGAGAAGCCAGCGGCTGTTCAAAAACTATCATAAAGAAATTACCATCACCCTATACATTAGATTAAAAAGCCACTTTGAGCATAATTTATCGTCTGCTGCCTTCTCACCTGCAAAGGAGAGTCACATTTCACTGCTCCGATTATGCAGATCAGGTCCCGAGTATAAATACCCAGTCACATTTTATAAGGCAGAAGAAAAGATTACGCCGACTTGTCACAAAATAAATTTCAACTGTTTAGTGTCTTATTTCTTAGCGTAGAGCAGACACTGGTATTGGAAGGTAAATAAACAAAACCCTTTGGATACAATCGATTGGCCCTCCACTCACAAACATAGACATTTGCCTTCATGTCAGTGAGGAGGGGTCAGACACAGCCTGCTTAAGCAGGATCAATACAGAGGACAGATCCATTAGTGCGCCACAGTGCAAGAGTAAGGTTAAGTACCACCCTCTTTAGTCCATGTGAGGACTGCCTCATGTATCAATCATGTGCCAATCGAAACAAACTAACGCGCAGCCTATAAAAATACTACCCACCTCACGTCTCACACAAAGTGCACGGCTATTTCAGGTCATGTTGAACACTAGGGGATAATTGAAAACCTGGCACATAATGCAAAAAAATATATATTTTAAAAAAATGTTGTAAACTTGTCAGCATACTCAAAGGAGCTTGCAAAGAAAAGCGTCTGGACTTCTTTAAGTTGCTTGAAGACGTTTCACCTCTCATCCGAGAAGCTTCTTCAGTTCTAAGGTGAAATGGTGGAGAGTCCCAGATTTAAACCTAGTGGGAGTATCCCCTCACAGAGGGACAAAAGGACCCCTGATGATCCTCTAATCGCCTGAGCCAAGGTGTGAAAACGGGTGTGGGTCCCAATCAGCCAGGGTTTCGGGTGAGCTCATTGTGAAACCTGGCCCCACCTTATACCTACACCCAGTTTCACACCTTGGCTCAGGCGATTAGAGGATCATCAGGGGGTCCTTTTGTCCCTCTGTGAGGGGAAACTCCCACTAGGTTTAAATCTGGGACTCTCCACCATTTGACCTTAGAACTGAAGAAGCTTCTCGGATGAGAGGTGAAACGTCTTCAAGCAACTTAAAGAAGTCCAGACGCTTTTCTTTGCAAACTCCTTTGACTACGATGACCTGGATGACTGAGAACCTTCACAGACATATTGTCAGCATACTGTTCTATAACTCAGCATCCACCTCTTAATAAATTCAGCTAAGCGTCAACACACATGACCACATGTACAGAAAGAGCCATGAAGACACACTTTATGGCTAATTTCCACATAACTGTATGTGTTCAAGTGAAAACACACACAAACAACATACATATACACACACCATAGCCACGCAAACACACGCACACAGCAAGAGAAAAAAAATGCTACAATCAGCATAATCACACAGAAATGAGTCGGGATTTCGTTTCTTCTGAAAGGCGATTAGAAGAGCAAAAGACACATTTTCATAGATTAAATGTGATTTCCATTTATATCTAATGCTTCACTGAAGCAACCCCCAAATTGTGGCTAATGGGGGAAAGCTAATCTTGATAATGAGAATCAGTGTGTGTACTCTTACAACTTGGGAAATGCAAGCTGCCTTTTAAATCCTTAGAGTTCTTTATTTGTAACCAATATCTGCATCTATGAAGCAGTCTTTAAGTTTGTGAAAAAAATAAGTAAAGCCTTATGGCAATAAATATATACCAGATTTTACACTTGCTGTAAAGCCACTTTGTATGATTGCAAGAACACATGAGCAATTTCTACACTGCATTATCTATGAAACTCGAGCCTACTTACCAGCCTCTGAGCTTATATGCCTCAGGGATGTCTGGGTTGATCATAAGAGTACTGCTGAAGGATGCAGAGAGTGATCGGCCTCCAAAGTCTGAAAGCTTTGCCCCCTTAATGGCAACGACAGGTTGGCTAGATCCGTCAAACTTTTCTGCCTATGAAAAGAAAGAAATACAATATTTAATTTGCTTTCTCCTTCATTTTTGCAAACTGACAACATCAGATATACGTGTTTTTGGACAAAGATCTTTTATGGTTTTAAATAAATATGGGCAGAGGTTCATCAAAAGATTTAGAAAATCCCTGTCCACAAAGGACAAGGCAGAAAATCAATATTGGATGCTCATGATCTTCAGGCCGGCGGCACCACATTAGAAACAGGCATGAGACTGTCATGGAAATTACTCCATAGGCTCAGGAACACTTCCTCAAATCATTGTCTGTGAACAGTTTGCCATGCCATTTACAAATTCAGGTTAAAAGCTCTCTCGCGAAGAAGAAGCCATTTGTGAACATTCAGAAACACTGCTGTCTTCTCTGGGCCAAAGCTCATTTAAAATGGACCGAGACAAACAGGGAAGCTGTTCTGTGGTCAGAAGAATCTAAACTGGAAATTCTTTTTGTAAAACATGCATGCTGTGTCACTGGACTAAAGGGGAGAAGAACCATCCAGCTTGTTATCAGCTCTTAGATCAAAAACCTGCACCTCTGAATGTATAGGGGTGTACGGGTGCCTGTGGAATTGGCAGCTTGCACGTCTGGGAGGACGCCATCAATGCTGAAAGGTACATACAGGATTTAGAGCAACATATGTGCTATATATGTTGTTGTTTTTTGGGGGGGGTTTTTGCATATTTTAGCAAGACTAGGCTAAAACACACTGCAGATATTACAACAGCATGGCTTCATAGCAGAAAAAGGTTGGTGTTGAGCTGGCCTGCCTGCAATACACATATTTCACCAACTGAAAACATTTGAAGCATCATAAAACGAAAAGTACAACAAAGAAGACCCAGGACTGTCAAGCAGCTAGAGTCCTATATTAGACAAACACGGGACAACGATTCTCTCCCAAAGGTCCAACAGCTGGTCTCAGTTCTGAGACTGTGGTGTTGTTAAAAAAAGAAAGGACACTACACAGTGGTAAACATGGCCCTGTGTCAAGATGTTGAGTTATACTGATGCTATCAAATTCAAAATGACTCCCCCCCCCACCTAATCTATCAGTTTGAACATTTGATTATGAGACTTGCATATAATTTTATGTATGTTTTTAATCTACATTTTACACAGCACCCCCACTTTATATTTTTATCGTTTTGGTTATGTGGTTTCATTTTGGATTCAATTAGTTTTGCCATAACTTTAAATTGTTTTTGCCTTAAAACTAGAAACTAAGGATTACAAGAGGTCTGATTTCCCCCAGTAGTGGCAGCAGCAGGGTAAAAGAAAAGTAAACAAATAAAAATCAAATGTCAAACATATTTTGCCTTCTAACAAGATAAAACTATAAACACACTTGCTGTTCAGTTCATAAAACCAAAGAAAGAAGAGCAGCGCAACAGTAAAGCTTTCATATATTGGGGGAAATATCTCCAACACTTGATTTTTGGCAAATCTATTGTTCTTTATAAACTATACATCTTGTGCAGTTCTCTGAATCCCTCTGGAAAAAGTGTAAATGTCGAACAAATACAGGGAACACTGCTTCTTGTCTGGAGGAAAAGAATTGGTGGTGAACTCAGCGCAGTCCCTCTGAGCCACAGGTAAAAATCAACTGCAAGAGCACGCTTACTTTATCACACAGTGACAGGAAATGTAGTCAATAACTTCAAATCTATCGCCTTCTATCACGCAACACGCACACTGTTAAATCAGTGCTCAGAGCTGTTCACCTGTGACCACCCAGTGCACTGAAGAACCTTTTTCATTCAACGCCTTTCTGACATAATTCTAACCAAAAACTAAGGATTAAAAGCTGCACACAAGGATGATTTAGCGTAGGCATTTGCTTTACAAGTCACTGGGCTCTAGCTTTAGACCAGTATCTATCATTTACACCAACTAGTTTTATCCCTCCTACGTAGAATAAAACCATCTGCTTAAATTTAGTTCAGGTAATAATTAATTTTTGGAAAGAAAATTGTTCTGAGAAGAAAGCTTTAACATGTTGATGCACTGAAAACCTGTTAATGACTTTCACCACTTATTTGGAAAGTCTAGACACACGTTCCATTACACATTTTGTCAAGTCCATACTCACTTCCTCTCCCCACAGTGTGACAGTCACCACCTTCCCAGACATATCCATCAGACTGAGTGTTCTCTTAGACACTTCACGGTTGGACTTGGTTGTCAGGCGGGATATGTCGTCCACACTCTTGCACACTCCAATTACATCTGTAAAAGGATATACACAGCAGAGAGCATTTGTTTTTCTATTCCGCATCCTTGTGATTCACAGCCTACAGCAGAGTTACAAGTATCTAGCACAAAACACAAAAACAACAACACACAAACAAATAAATACTGTGTCTGATTTGTTTTTTTCCCCATACACAATTACATCCACACACAGGTCATTCCATGTCCCACAGCTTACGGCACAAATTGGCAGTTGGCGATTCATTCATGACGTCAGAGGCCAGCACGCCAGGAACTTGCATCCATAATATTGGAGAGAAATCAGTAAAGGGCTTTAACTGACTAACGCAATCAAGCACAGTAAACCGGCATCTCCATCAGCAGTCATTTTTAAACTCCAACTCTGAGCCACCGAGGATTTTAAACACATTCAACCACTACAAAACTTCTTGATGCTACCTAGCAGGCAGAAGAGAAGTTACTCAAAAAGCAATTTCCATTGAAAGAATTACAAGCCAGCTTCTTATTACCGCCTCACTTTACCTATGACAGCAGGTTCTCATTTTCTTACCATAGGGCCCAAAGTCAATCTGCACTACAGGCCATTACTGTCATCAGGTTTATTAATACCACTTTTATCTGTCTGCTCGTATAGTGTAATTACCTCAACCTCCCAGCATATCCAGTTCGACTTTCCAATTCAGACTTTATTCTCACCTTATGATCACTTATTATTGGGCGCTCGGGAACGCCTCTGTTGGAGCTGGGCTCAGAACACCGGCTGGTTGATTTGTGCTTTTTGTAATACACAGTAGTTAAGAGAAATGTAATGCGTTTAGGCCTCATAGTCACCTGCAGTTTGGTGAACAGTTTGCTCACCGATTGAAAATTACATTATCGCTCCCCTGTGCACTGCGTTATGCAATTCTGCTCTATTGTTCCGGTTACATAAGGCAACATCAGAATTAATGTCTCATGAAATAGATTGGGGAAACATGGCTACCATTTAAAAATATCATCCTCCTAAAGTACTGCAGTATAAGAGGGTGTAAAATGTCAATCGCAACGATTTAGATATGCCCATTCTGAATAATCAAGCTTATACCAAATGGTTCCCCAATATCAAAAATCAAATGATTTAAAAATAATGTAAAAAATGATTGCATGTGTTCTTAGAAACATGCTCTCTTTCATGACAGCTGTAGCAAGCTGTATGCAATATTTTGTACTTTAAGATAAAAAATGTCAGCATAGTGTAGGATTTCTTTTCAGAATTAATTTTAGCCAGTTGAGACTTTCCGAAATCTTGTAATGAAAAAAATCCTGATGTACCTTTACGATTTTTTGCTGCACTGATTATTGTGCTTCTCTTAATTACCGACTGCTTGATTGCGCAGCCAATTCCTAGGTGAGGTTGTGTCTCTCTCTGTCACAAACCATTTGTCTGATGAAAGTCTTGCACCAATACAAATTAATTCATTGCATGTTAGATTATGTCTCCAACTTCTGAGGTACTCAGACACACATGACACACCTCTCTCATGTGATAGATGTCCAGTTTTTTTTTCCTCTGTACTTTTTGGGGAACATGTTGGAAGGATTAAGAGGCTTTAATGAAATGAATGGATATTGTCTGACGAGAAGACTTGGTGAATATTTCAGGAATATGCAAAGGCACTTTTGATTTCTTTTTCACACAAAGTGCCATTTATTTGCAGTTAAAGGCTGCAGGCTGTTTATCAGTTCACCTCTCAAAATAAACTGTGCGAACAAAAGAAAGAACTGACACAGTTATGTGGGACCTTAAAGACACATGCTGGGTTCAGAAATTCCTGTCTAGATTGTTACTTCTACTCCTTACCAACAATAGCATCTTTGTCTCTGTTCTCCAGGTCACCGATAGAGACAAAGTCACATTGCACCATGGGAACGTCACAGCTGTCCTCACAGGGGATAATGGTGGACTCGCCATTGAGTGTCATCTCATAGTCATTCTTTACTGATGTGTACTGCTTGTTGGCGAGCTTAAGGGAGCCCTTGGAGATGTAGTAGACCTGGCCCACACAGATGGATGAACCACATGTTAATCAGAGATCTGGGTAGCATTTCACCTGACTGAATGGCGCAAACAAGATAGGACTTCAGGCAGTCAGTGGGAGGGGGAGAGGTGATAAACAAAGGCTGGCAGATGATCATAAGCAGCTTATTGTATGGGTACAGTGCAGCCAGATGACTCATTCATAGTCTCTGTGGTTTTAACTCACAAAGTACTGGCAGCTGTTGATAGCACAATCTACAGCCAAATCAGTCTTTGACGGCGCAGTAAAAGGCAGTTTTGGCATAATAATTAGGACATATTGAATCATTATCTGAAGGAACATCTCACCTTGCCAGCCTCAATAAGACTGTAGAACTTGTCCACTTCTTGGTTGAAACCAGTCACTCGTATCTCTCCCTGTGGAAAAATATAAATATTTAATTTAAAACAAAAAACATATGTCCAAATGGTTTCTAAATCAGGAGATGTTTGGTGGGGGGGTTTTTTTTGTTTTTTTTTTTAAACACAAAAATTAACAGTCAGAGTACAAATACACTTACACTCTCATCAACAATCTCCATGGAGAATAGCTTGCCATCCCCCCGAGAGTTGCTCCACGTACGAATGGAGCTCTTGTTGGTCACACGAGCGCGGATCGTCCACCTATTACAAAAAAAAATAAAAATCTGAGCTTATCATTTCTGCATTCTTCATTTTTCAGGCACCTTATGAGCCTTATGAGTCAGCTCCACACACATGTAGGGATTCATGCACTTGGTATTGTGACCTTTTAAACATCTGCCCCCTAGAAGACCTTTGCATAAATATCACTGAGCAACAACATCATTAAACCAGTTTAATTTACTTGCTTCTTTTGCAACAGGTTTTTCACAGACATTTTGATTACCATTTAGAAAGAAAATAACAGATGTACTTTAATTAGCCTAATATTAAGTTAATTGTGCCAGCAGTATGAGCTCTGCACTGGCATTCCTCTGTAAGATTTGGTCAATGGTTAGTAGTGCCTGTGTTGGTTGTTGGAAAGGCTTGTGCAGTCTAACATGCATACATTCATATTGGGTTGTAGTCTCCTTGATCCATTTTAAGACTGAAACTGACCTTCCAAAAAGTTTTCCAAACACGTGTTCCATGCAACACTGTCGTTACACTGTAGAGCCTGACCAAGTCTTGGCTATTTGACATTTGCGTGTCACAGAATTGTGAACCTTAGAGTCATAATTACTTCCATCAGTCATGGCACCACAGCTGAAGCGATCAGTGAGAAGGGCCCCAGGATATGTCCAGAGTTTCCACCAATCACCATCGACACCCACGGCAAGTCCCCCTTCGTACCAAGCCCCGCAAAGCCACCCCTCAGATCCCATCCTTATTTCAAAGTTATGGATCTGGAATTCCATTGTCAGTATAGTGGTACAGTGGTTAGCACTGCTGCCCCAGGGCAGCGAGGGTCCTGGGTATAAAATCAGGGAAACTGCATGTTCTTCTGTTCAAGTGGATTCTTTCCGGTTACACAGTCCAAAGACAGTGTGATAAACACGGGTTTGGCTATTTTAAATTGGCCACCAATAACTACGATAATTAAGGACTGAATTAAGGATTGAAATGTAATTGTAGTTTATACCTTCTACTTTATTTAGGGTTTAGCAAAAATACTGCAATAATGTTTAGGAATTATCGGGTTCAAAATTACTGGATTAATGACTCAAAAGCAGTTTTAGTGCCAGCTGTTTCCTGGTTTTCTGCCATTTCTTGACAAACAGCATCTCCCAAGTATTAATTTTGCATTTCCTAACTGCACTGACAAACAGCTGGCTTAATGATGGCCTCCTTTCCTCACATGAATACTTCTTTGGTTGACATTCAGTTTTTTGCCATATGTACACAATGCCTTTTTGCTGACCCAGAAATATCAAATATATAGCATTTAGAGATTAACGTGACTGGCAACAATACATACTTGGACTGGTAGGGGTTGAGGCTTGCAATGGGCACAACTTTGGAGCTTCCCCCTGGAGTATTTGGCATAACAGATGGAGCTTTCTTCCCAAAGTCTCTGTTTAAACCTCTGTTCACTGCTGAGGGAATGAGGAGAAAAATAAATGATCAATGAAGAGCAGTGATGAAGAGTCATGAGAGAGGCACATTATTCAGAGACAAATTACAAAAAGAAACCATCCAGTTTCTTTGGATTGCAATTGCTTGATCACTGTAATTACCTCGTATCATGAGAAAGAAGTCCATCCCACCAAAACCCAACAAAAACAACCCATTGACTTAAAAGAACATTTACCATCACTGACTCTTGAAACTAGCAAGCAGGAACAACTCAAAGAGGAAACAAAAATCATGTCAAGCCAAGTTGTTGGCGATGTGTGATCCAGCATTTTGGTGAGAAGGATGATTCACATTTCACAGAATCAGGGCAGAGTGTGAAATGCTATAACAAACTGGAGCTGCTCTTCCCCCGGAGAGCAGTGCTGCCTGACTTTGAGATTTTCCGTTTGAACAAGCGCTGCACATTTGATTTGTGTGCGTCTCACGCGGAGGATTAGAGTTCAAAGTGTCCACTTAAGTCCTCCCGCGTTGCCAACCACTGCACTTCTGGTAATTAAGCCCCCAGATCAAGCAGCACACACAGAGAAATGAACAATGACTGTGCTGATGAGGAGGGTGGTTGCCACAACCTCAATTCCCACACGGCAGATTAGAGGGATGAATACCTGCTATGACACACTGGAAGACAGCAAAACCCTTATGATAGCTGGACTGCACACCTCACCTGGTCCAAGTTGTCCGCTATGCTGTGATATACTGCTCATCTCTGACATGATCAAGTGACAGTGTTTCAAAAGCAAATTCAATACTTCATTCATCTCTTTCACACTCTCCTACGAGTCTGTGTTGCTGCGTGTTTGTTCAGTAGCGCTTTCAGTCAAAGGAAGATAAACATGGTGATTGACACACGCAGGCACAATCAGCTCTCCATCTAGACAAGCTCAAGTAGCTGTTGAATTTCATGATGCTACACAGTAACACGAAACAAGACAGTTGGAAGATGTGTGTCAATAATAGGACATTTGAGGCAGCTAAAAAGAAAAATATTTCACAATGGGGTTGTCAAAATTACTCAAGTCCCATAAATCTGTGGGTCACCCAGAATACCACAAAGCAACAGAAAAATGCTACCACCTGGTGGTCCTTTATGTACTACATGCTCACAGTGTGTTTTTCTGTTCCCATATACAACCTCCAGAGCTGAAAATTGAAGTAAACATGGAAAAAGTTGAAGTTCCTCCAGGTGCCACTTGAGGCTGGTCACAAAACTGAGTCAAGTTTAAATGCCCAATTTTGCAGCATTAAAAAAGAAAAGAAAAAAATCCTATGCAGCACTCTACCTCCTGAGCTACGCCCTAGCCCTCGTACAAAAAAAGATTTTGATCACCAAGGAAAGTTTCCCCATTTACAACAACTCTGAATGGGATTTTTTTTTTTTTTTTACATAACTCAACCACCTGGACAGTTGTATTAGGGGTAACACCACACTGATTGGCAGGTGTACCGACACAGGCTGCTTTCCAGCGTTTTTAGTCCCTTCCTTGACACTAATGTGTGTCTGCGAGTTGCACTTAGTTTATGAATGCCGCGTGCTCACTAAACTAGTATTAGCTGATACATTAAAAATCTCACCCTTTCATCCACATAAAGGTAACTTCTGACAGTGTTAAACCTTCAAAATGTAGAATCCAAAGCCAATGGGTGATGTCACAATGACCCCCCACACACACACACACACACACACACACAAATCTTAAGATTTCATTAATTTGAATTCATTTTCAAGATTAAAATAAACCTTTCACTCACCTTCATTTCTATTCTGTGGCTGCAGCGGGGGTCGGTTTTCAGGGACAGGAGCTGACTGTGGGCCTTTACTTTGCCCTGTAAGAAAGACCTGACATTAGTGTTACCCTGCAGTAACAGTATGACCCATTATGTGTGACTAATGCATCTCTAAATTAGTCCCACTTCATAAGCGTATTCACTGAGCACTGCTGTAATATCAATGAAGTATATTTCAAAGACTTACCCTCAGTGTAAGGAGTAGGGTCTCCTATTCTACCGGCAACATCTTTTGCAGGCTTAATGACATCAATTTCCAAAATGATTACTACTCGTCTGTAATGAGACATGTCCATTAACAACAGAAAACAGCCCTCTGCTCCGTATTTATTCATATTTAAGTGTTTTTAAGGCCTGCTTGCTTCCATTAAGTCGAGAACGTTTAAAAAAAAAAAAAGAAAGAAAAAAAATAAATGTGCAGAAAATGTGTATACCGTCCATCCTTCAGTATATTGGTCACGTGTCTCTTCAGATTACAGATGCAGTTTGGGGCCAGTATGTTTTCCTCAGCCATATGGTTCAGCTGGGTGGAGAGCATGAATGCTGCAGATGGTTTAAGAGAGGAAAGTCAGACAAGAGTGACCCAGGTTCCCCCTACTTAAGAGCCTCTTGAGAGCAATTGCTTCGTCTTTAACCCCATGCAAGTAGTCAATTTAGTAGAACATCTTTTAAAAAAAAGCCAGTTAAAATGGAATTTCATGTAAGAGATTTGTCAGAGAAAACTCGTGACTCTCAATAATTTAGAACAGATAGTTAGAATGGGTACATGAACATGTTTAAAACTTCAATGCAAAATACATCAGTGAATAAACTTAATAAAAACCTCACATGACAGAGTGTGCCTTCCATCACTCATCATCACCCGAAAGCGAGAAGGACCATTTCCTCCATCAAGCTTGCGAATATTCTGAAAAACAATATATGATTAAAACTGTTCAATAAATAAAATTTTAAAAAAAGACAAAAAAAAAAACACAACACATTTTTTGACCAATATTGTGTCCCTTATGTAAACTTACACATTCTGTGATTGCATTATTTAAAGTATAGAGGATATTTAGTTATTGCCTATGGGCCTGTACTCCTTATTCCCAGCTGCTTTCACAGTGAGATGGATTCAGTAAGGATGATTTTCCTGTAGTCTTTCCTCTTAAGTAAAGTCACTGCTCAGAGAGAGGTTTTAACTAAGAAACTAGCCTTTTCAAGTCTTATAGTGATTTGTCAGACCTGCCCCTTAAGAGGGGTCAGTCCCTAAAAAAATGTAACCAAATCTTTTACCATTTTTAAACATGTTTGAGCCCTCATAACATAACCGCAGGAAAGTATGTGTTCAGGGGGAACTGTCAAGGGCCATCAAAACAAGTAATAAGATATGAACTGAAATACCTCAGTTTGATATTTAGATTTTTATAAATTCAGTAAAAAGGACTGCCACAAGTTGAACGTGGAATGAATCGACAAACTCCCAA
This sequence comes from Pundamilia nyererei, assembly GCF_000239375.1. NCBI lineage: Eukaryota > Metazoa > Chordata > Actinopteri > Cichliformes > Cichlidae > Pundamilia > Pundamilia nyererei. Next base: position 1,840,690 of record NW_005187492.1, read on the forward strand.
CAGAGCATCCAACCGTGTGACTTGATTATTTACTTTTTCAGTAAATAATCGGAAAACCGACAGAAAATCCAGTGTCCCATTGTTTGTTAGTGCTCCTGTCACAGGCAATAACAGTCAAACCGACAGCAGTTTTTAATAGAGCTTTTCAGCCCTGTACATATATTTAGCTACCAAGTTAAGAGGGCTCAAAACTGACGCAAAATCTCGACCCCACACACTACACATACTTTCAGGGACAGAAACCAGATTTAACCCTTAGATGCACATGTGGGGTCAAAAATGACCCCAGGGGTTGTTTTTCTTCAAAATCTTTAAAATGCAAAGTTGTAATATATTCATATTCCAGGTATTCCTCATAAAACATGTTTGTAACATGAGGCCATTTGCATTTTTATTTATTTTTTCATTAATTTTAGAAAAATGCAGTTTTTGTA
>NW_005187492.1:1841339-1856586 GCF_000239375.1 Pundamilia nyererei
TCAAAATAAAAGTATTCCCGGAAATTCAGAGAATAGGCGCTTGTTTTGTTGTGGAGGAACACCAAAGTAATTGCCTACGGAGCTTGCTTTTTCGACATCTTTAAGAGTTCTGAACAAATGTCTGTCCTCCTCCAGAACATCTTATGTTCGCAAACGCGCATTCCAACTTCTTATCTGGTTCTGCAAATGCGTACCTGCGGACCATTTATGTGCAGCCCTGTTTATAGTTTCCTGTGCATTTCAAACATTGTCCTTTCTGATGTTTGTTTTGGGTTTTTTTTATATTTAAATGCCATGCTACTTTATATTTAAAGTAGCATAGCTGCTATGAGGCCAGCTAGGATCCCTGTGGACCTACAAATGACCCACTTAACAAGGCCAGTCAGATACAGGAGCCCTCTGATGAGTCCTCTGAAGAGCAAATGGATATTGAGTCTAACAGAATGAGCCCCTCTTACTGCTCTAGCCACAATATTCTGAATTAGTCGGCCAGGGCTTGCAGTTGGGTTTAGTACTGTCTCCCCAATAGATGCGTGGAAGATGTTCATGTCTGATAATATAATAGAAGAGGTGCTGTCATACACAAACATGGAGGCACGAAGAGTAGCCACAGACAGGGGAAAAGAGTGGAAAAATATAATCAAACATAAGCTCGGGCCTTCATTTGATTGACCATTTTTGCAGGAAGTGAGAAGAACTGGGATGTACCAGTCGGTGTGCTTTTTGGGAGTCCTCTGCATAACCCATTGTACAAGGCCACTATATCAATTCAAAGATTTAAAGATATTTGATGTTTCTTGCACTTTGATGACAAGAGGACCAGAGCCTACCGACTGAAAACAAACCATATGGCAGCTTTCAGCTACATATGGGGCCTGTTCCTGGTCAACTGCAGGTAGAAATTTATTCTCAGTGATTGTGTTACAGTGGCTGAACAACTTGTGCCTTTCAGAGGGAAGGCCCAGCTTCTGCAGTATATGCTGAGCAAGCATACACAAGTGATACAAAAACTGCAATTTCTTAAAATTAATGAAAAAATAAATAAAAATGTAAAGGGCCTCATGTCACAAACATGTTTTATGAGGAATACCTCAAATATAAAAATATTACAACTCTTCGTTTTAAAGATTTTGAAGAATAACAACCGAGTTTATAGCAAAATGCATTGTTTCTATTTGGGATCATTTTTGACCCCACTCGTGGAAGAGTGTAGGTACTGGTAAGTTGTGCATCCAAGGGTTAAGTTAAAAACGTGCAGGCCTCCATTAAAATAAAATAAAAAAGTTAGGCGGGGACTACGGATTGATTTTTCATGGAATGACCTAGAACTAATCCAGCTTTGTTTTGCAGAATTCATCTCATCTCATTTAAATATATGTGGTTGTGTTGAGTAATATTAAATATACATTTTCAAAAAAATAAATAATTAAATAAGTTGCTACTCACCACCAACTGAAGCACTGCGTCGCTGACACCGGTGCCATTTGAAAGAGCCTATAAATACGTTCAGATAATAAATTCTACATTTAATATAACTATTGTCGAAAACAAAACCACACTTTTCCTCCTTGACTTTAACACATTTTGCTACAATCACAGTTTTTAGAAGACACAAACGTAAATAACCGCTAATATCAAATTAAGCTACCGTCGAACAACGTTCGCAGTTCTGATTACAGCGGATGCAAAAATATGCAAACAAACGTACGATAGCGAACAACTCCACCTAAACAAAGACACCATTAAGTAGACGGCGCCAATTTACATTGAGCTTCTACAGCTTGCAGTATTAAACGGCGTAATATTTATGCTGTAAAAATAAACCATACCTCTATTGTTCCCTCCGAGAGTTTCGTCATGGCTGACAAAGGGTGATTTTAGCTACCACAACAAAAGAAAAATATCTTTTAAGTTTTAACAAGACAGAACCTCAGTACTACTAGCACTGACAGTAAGCAACAAAATTATGACCGTGGCGCCAACAGCTTGTAACAACGCGCCAAGGCGCGTATGCGCTGCCACGACTTCCGTTTCCGTTTACAGATCTGCGTTCAGTTTAGCCTTTCTAAACATCGTGCATCTGCGTGTCTTGGTTATACTGAAAACTGATCAGAGATCAGCTTCGCTAAAGTCACCTCACCGCCAACAATGACGTGACGTCAGGCGGGTTTCATGGTGCCTTCCCATTTATAGGAAACTGGGATTCTTCAGACTTTACCGTAACATTTTTTGTAAGATACAAAGAAATCCCTTAAGGAACATAGATTTGATATGTTAATATTTTTATTTGCCAAAAAAAAACCGAACTGTAATGTTAACTGAACATCTGCTTCTTTTCTTTGCATTTAGGAAGATCGTGTCCGTCAAGTCTTTTTCATAACAATCACAAAAAGAAAAATGGTGAGGTAGAAGATACCACTTCATTACCTGAAAAGAAGAGGCAAAGACAATTATCCACAGCAAGAAATTGCTGAGACAATATATGTAAGAATACTCCCTACCACTGTTTGCGTCATTACATTTTCCCAGTTTTAGAAATGCAACAACTTACAATAACCCTTTTCTTTTAAAGATATGTCATTTTGAAAACAGAATGAAGGTTTTCACCACAACTTCACCTACTTCTAAGCTGCATGGTGAAAAACAAGGATCTGAAAAAGTCAGCGTTTTGGTCTGTAGCCAGGGTCATCCACAGGCCGAAACGCGCTGGTCAAGTAATAAAGTTGTAGTCTTAGTGTTGCTGAAGCTTCGACCTGTTTTCACGATGTGTCACAATGAAACTCATAAGCATGACGTGTGATTCAAATCAGTTCAGTTTATTGAGTCATTACATCAAACCATCCAATACACATACTGATTCATACTGACACTAACCAATTTACTTTGTGTTGAGATCAAAATGTATGTGCCATCAAATTGAAATAGGCTCAGTATAAGCAACAATGACCATACTTTTTTTGTTTAATTATTATTTTTGACAAGGACATCTCATCTAATAGCAACTATATTATTTTAAAGGAATACTCAAGTTTTGGGCTCCCCATTTTGTTCACAGAATCAGTTTTCACAAATATTTTGATTGAGTTAACTAATAGTCTTTCCTGTACTGGTCTGAGTTTCTCTGGAAGAGCTGTAAAGGGTTTTAGTCCTTACTTAGGTGGGCCTCCAAATTGGGCCCCATCATTCTTGTCAATGGGAAATCCCACTTTATCCTTGCTTCCAAATTCCCCTTTCTGTAGGACAGGAGCGCCGGGATTGGGGTTGTTGATTACACCCATAAAAATCGGTATTTTAGTTACATCATGCATAAGTGCAAAGAAGAAGGGTTGGCTGAGATGGAAAACTGGATTGGATGCCCTTGAAATAACCACAGTAGTAGCTGCAGCTGCCTCTGCACCATCCTCATTTATCTCCATGCTGGACTTATGCATTACACTGGACACCAGCAGAGGGCCATCTGAAATCTCAGCCAAGTTGGGAGAAGAAAATATCTCACCAAGGCCTAACAAAGAGCACAGAGTATAAGGTCAGTTCATGGGTTAAATGTCGCTACCTTTATCTCACACAAAGTCCAGCAGTTTCATCAAGCAATAATGTAATGTATAAGTCATGAATTATAAATGTAACACTAAGTTCACAGAAAACAGGTCTTACCCAATTTGATAAAGACATCTTTTAACTCTTGTCCATACTCTAGTTTGAATTTGGGGACTTTTACTTGAACTGCCCTCTCTTTGGGCAGTCGATTATAAAGGTTAGAGACATCGATCTTTGCAGCAAGTGAAGAGATATTTGTCTGCAAAGACATAGGCACGACCACCAACAAACTCATAGACTTCAGGAATGGGAAGCTTGCTACCTGCACAAAGAAAAAGAATGGCGCTTTAGTAAAATGGAGGGTATCCAAGGAATTTAATTTTCTCTTCAAACATTTGAGGTTTGAAAATATTTTTGTTTTACCTGAGCCTCCAGTTCATGATCAATGAAGAAACTCAAGGGATGTTTGGCATCTTCCATTACCTCTACATCAACCATGTGCTGTTCATCGAGATAGAACACACCTCTGGAGGTAAAGCGGGGGTCAAATCGAGCTTTCCACTCTCCTGTGGGAGCAAAGGAGGGAGGATCTCGGTTTGAGATAGCAGCAAAATGTAAAACACTTCGGAACAGTCGATTTCATTCGGGATTAGAGAGGAAACAGTATCTTATAAAATGGGCAGAATTTTACAAATACAGTGGCATTTAAAAATCTCACTCACCTTTGAAATGGACGGCATTAATGAGCACGAGAAGCAGATTGGGAGGTAAAGCAGAAAGGAAGTCAGCTATCTTTCCTTGAGTTGCGTTCTCTACCCATGTGTTTATTTGCTCCAGATTCTCCAAGATTGCTGGTTCCGAGCGATAAAAGCGATGAGACTCATTGACAAATACTTCCTTTGGCTTAAACCCTAAAAACATAAACATCCCGACTTTATTTCTCCTAAATACTCTCAGATCATCTTTAAGGTGTAACGAGAAAAATTGTTTTAAAATTTAAAGACACAATCTTCTCAGTCATAACCTTCACGCAGAAAGATACGTGTGGCAATGTGTAGATCACTGTTTTTTAGCTGCATCAAGATACTATGCAGAGACTGGTGGTAGCAGGGGAGAGTGTTTTCATGAAGATGATGCATCAGCAGTTCCCTCGTCTCATTTACAGCACCTGTAAAAAGAGAAAAAAAAGAGGGGTACAATTACTGGATGAGAAATATGGTGTTCTCTAGACAACAATAAACTAGGGTAAGTTGCTGACACAATTCATCAGATGTGGTAACACCATATAAAAATAACAACTTGCTTAGATAAAATGATGCAGTAAAAGCACATTAACAAGACATGCATACCTAAAGCCAGCTGGGAAAGGCCTAGAGATATGCTTAAAGGAGATATGATAATATTTGGCTGCTCTGGCGTCATCTCCAGGTTCTGCAGCAGCTGCACACCCATTTTCTGAATGGCAGCAGCAACAATTTCCTTGGAATGTGGGCTTCTGCCAAGAGACAGACAACCCCCATCATCTTCTTCTGTCGACGAGGCTCCAGTGGGCCCACTACTTGTTGTAGGTGGTTGATAGGATGTTGTAATTATAGAGGCTTCTGTAGTACCGGCGGATTCTGGCTGTGCTGTACTGCTGTGTCCTGTTTCCTATAGACACACATCAGAATTCCAAAGCTTATTATTTTCCAAGTTGTTAATTTAGGAGTCCAGAACCATGACCACGGAAAAACAAAAAGAAAGAAAAAAAAGACAGCAAAAGCATTTTGACTCTAACCTCCTCTGGTTTTGTAAGAGGCACCAGCGAGACTGGTTGATTTTCTTCCACCTCAGCATTCTGTTGAGCACAAAGATAATATAGATTAACAATCGGCACAGGACGTAATCATCCAGTATAATCTTAACAGTGATTTTTTGAGATCTTTAAGAGGTTTACAGTGGCTCCTTGGCTACAGAGATAGATCAACAGGAGTGTCAGGCAGAGGTCCATTTCCTCACAATGCAACTGTGAAAGAGAAAATTAGGTTAATGGCAAAATTCTATATCCTGCTTAGATTTTATGGATCGACACAATTACCTTTCATGCTCACTGCAATTTAGCATGCTATGCGATAAAAATGAGTATGCCTCTGAAAGCACCATATTCATTCTTCCAGCTAATAGTTACAAGCTATTGAAAAAAGAAAGACATTAAGACACAACATTCCTCACCTTTATTTAGAATTACTTTGATGGATTGTCTGAAAGAATTGAGCACTTTCACTCTACTTAGTTGCGCTCACTTTCAAAGGAAATCCCCAGAAATGTGCCTAAAACACATGTGGATTTCAACCATAAATTGTGTACTTTCAAGTATTATTCAAGTTGCCAAAGCACATTATAATAGAGCAGATTAATCTCTAAATAATTATTTGCTTTACAAATATTTTGAAAACCATTTGTACTGTGGTATTTAAACATGGTATGGAAATCTAAGTCAAATGTCAAAAAGGCATTAACTCGGATTGCAACATTACCTCCCTTGCAGACCTTATACATGAAAAATGTTAAAACAGTGATATTTTGTGTAATCATTTAAGTCTTTAAAGTATTCAAATGTGCAGGAGTGTTTAAATATGTGAGTATGTCTTACCTTATATTTAAATTAGAAAAAAAACTTGCTGGCTTGTCCAAAAAAAGAGCAACTAAGTGCGGCGCATGTCAGGATTCCTGGGAGTAAGAGATTGGCATTTGCTCAGCAAACAGTTAAATATCAACTTAGATTGATTGGGGCCTCATTTAAGCCACTATTTGTTTGTAAATGTAGCTCTGGAAACTCTTGCAGGGTTAAATGTTGAAGCTAAACACGAGCAGCTATTTAGCACGTCAGTGGGGAGGTGATAATTTCATGACGCATTTAAATCCAAAGGAAACACAGCAACTTATTGCAAAGGTCTGATTAATCCAGCTTTGTGTCAGTAAACAAATACAAGTTGCTTATTTCAAAGTAATACATTTGATGTCAGAGAACACACCCCCACATTTCCCAGAAGCCCTGGATTTAATCCATAATTAACTTAAGATCTCAGGCAGCAAAACCAGAGGCTTCGGTTAACAAATCACTGTTTTGTGTTGTGACCAATAATACCCTTTAGATTCTCAAAGAAATATATATATACTCATTTGTTGGACTTGGTCACATTTTACCACTAAGCAAAAACGATATCTTTCAGATCACATGACTGCAGTCTGCAAACACAAAGAGGACTTTGTACAATCTGAGCTTTAGTGATTCAGCCAAGATCTAAGGACATGCTAGCAGTCAATGTATGTGAATCACAGAACAACTGGTACACACACAGAAAAACATTGGAGTAATTTTTATTAATCCAGTTAATAAATACGTTTTTCACTGACTTCTTGTAAAATGTTCGGAGACAGAATATCGATTGTAACCAATTATCAATGTGCAACTACAAACTTTAAAACAACGTTGGTCTTTTTAATGGTTGCGCTTTCACTCTGGATTTTCTAAAAAACAAAATTAAAACAAAAACAAAAAATTCAAAACATGTAGTACACTTAACAATTTTGAACTTTAGGCAAATAATTAGAAAAGTAGGCAAAGAGCAGAGCTTTCATAGTTAAATGCTACTAAACTTTGTAAACTTGAGATTGGGCTAATTTTAAGGAGCAAAATTTCAACTGTATGTTAATTTGCATCACACCATGACTACATTATACAATACATTTATTGATCTGTAGCTTCTGTTGCCATCTCAGCAGTTTAAGCAGTTAAACATAATGGTTAAAATACAAAAGCAGTTTATCTTGGCATTGACTGTTCTGATGCTAGCTTTTAAAGTCAAAAATTAGAAGAAGCTGATTACAGAAGTCTCTGCAATAGTTGGCAAACCCACTTAAAGCAGCATCTGCCGGATTCCGCTTCCAGTGTATTGTTGCTACAGGTTTTTGTGAAGTGTTAAATCAAGAATACCTAAACATTGTTTAGAAAATCCCAAAGCAACTTCAAGTAATTTATTAGTGGATAAAAAAAAAAAAACATTCAATCTTTAAAATCTGAGTGAGACTCTAAATGTTACAATTCAGGCCATACTTGTGCAGTAGAATAAAGGCTGTGCATCAGTCACTAACTTTTTAATGTGACAACTTAAGTGTCTCCTCTCTGAGAAGATACACCAAGACTGTCATCACAACAGCGAGTGTACTTTTATTGTTCGTGATGTATACACAAACACTGAAATATCTAATGAAAAATGGAGCAACACTAACACAAACAAAGGATGTGATCTACAAATACTGCATAGTTTAATCAGTGCATTTGGATACATATTTGTTCTATCATGAGGGAAATAAAAGGTGAGGTCAATGTATTTTTGGTTTTGTTATGCATCTATTTGGAAAAGTGTAAACACTACATAAGACCTTCCTGAGCTTGTCTTCCAATTCATTCCTTTGAACAGAATAAGGAACCTAGTCAAAAGAATAAGTGACCTTGTCTATATGAGAATCTCCTCGTATATACATTTATAGGTTTAAAAGAACAAAATAATAAAGGAATTCAATATCAATGTACATGATGCATGTCAATAGCCTCAATGGCAATATGCAGTAGACATGAAGCTTATACAATGCCTCTACTTGTGCTGCCTCATTCAACAAACAGTTTAAAGGATATGACAACCTGCCCTATCAGTATAATTGACCAAAAGCACAGAAGGGACAGAGGAGCTCAGACACTTGGCATCTGGCATGAATAAGACACTTTGAAGGTCAATGCAGAGAGTGTTTAGTATAGCTTGTAACTATTGATTTAAGCCAATAACCTAATGGCACCGTTCTCAGAGCCCAGCAGCAGAAGCCTCTTGGTGGGCAGGACCGCAAGGCTGGTCAGAGTACCGCGGAAGTTCTCCGTGCTCAGTTTTGTGCTACTAACGGGGCTCAGGGAGATATCAGCCATAGAGTACACTCCGATCTTATTAGCCACTGTTCCCGTTACAATCTCTGAACCGTAAAGGTCAAAGGCGTGGATGGGGTCGGATGGTGACTTGTACAGGCGAAGAGGCTTGTGTTCCAGATCTTTCCACACAGTCAGTGTGTAGTCAGTGGAGGAGCTGATAACAATATTTGCTTCTGCAGCCTGAAAAATAAAACAAGAAACAAGAATCAGTGATTGTGGATGTCGTGTCCCAGTAAATTAAAACAAAACAAAAATTAGGAAAAAAGACTAAAATGTCAAATACAGCAAAATCATTATAGACCTTGCAAATACTCTAAAATTTAAGGAATACAACAAAAGATGAGCTGAATAAACACAGAAACACAGACTCTTAGTAAATAAAATTAAATGGCAAAGGGGTTTTATTATGAAAATATCTTTAAAACAGAAACATTTCGCACATATTCAGACAGACAAAAATCAGCCTTTAGCCTTGTTTATATTAAGTTTCTAAATAATCATTTACTATCAGTAACTACCATTGAAAAAACAAAAAAACAAAATAAATAACAACCACTGAATAACATGTTCTGTATCCATAGATTCCTAACCTTCAGTTAGAAGCAAGGAAAATTAATATTTAAAGTACATTTGGAATAGGCTGCTGCAGGTAAGAAAAAAAAAAAAAGAAAAAAAAAAGGGGGGGGAGGTCCGAGTGATGTGTGCGCGCCAATGAGAAATCTCCGTGGTCTTTCTAATACCTAACCTGTGTCCATATTTGCCCAAACTTGTGAGTTTAAAACTGGGGCCCTTATCTCTGACCTAATTTGGGGTTAAATAAAGTTTGCACTATGTTGACAACATATTTGCTAGGTACAACTTTCACCATCTCTGTGCCCCTTAGTATCTCTGAATCACTACCTATGGGGAATACCAAAAAATAAAAGACACTTGACTGACTGTTTTAATATTTATTTACCTGACCACTGAACAACACAGCTACACTTCCTGGCTTGAGTAAATTAGTTTAGGAATCCAACAGCAAAAAAGTCTGACCCCTTTTTTAGACAATCCTGGTGTCAGGCAATATCTGTAAATCTTAAATAAACGCTGGTAAATTATCACTACTTTATTACTACACTTATCAAACTAGAGGTTAGATGCACATACATAATAAAATGCATTTTTCAGTAATCAGAGGAGGAAAATGCGATGATGCTGCTATTATACCAAGTACATCAAAAACAGTTCAAGTAGGTAACAGAACAAAATTTTCCATTTTGTGTCTGATGTAATGTGGGTCACTCAGAGCGATGGAGTCTATGCAACTGATGAGCGATTAGCTGTGCACTGCGTGGGCTGTGTGGTCATCCAGAAGTTTCCAATGTTTACCAGAAAGCCCGATAGTGATTTTGTACAGCCCAGATTGAGCTGGTTGAAGTGTACAATGAAATGGTTACATTATACCAATAAATAACTGCAGGGGTCTTGGATTTTATATAATCCAATCATCTGACCCCATACTAACTGCTCCTGGTGACAAAATAAAAAGTTTGACCAAAGCAGAGACCAATATATCTAACAACCTCATGATTCCCATGCATCCAGCCCAAGTCTTCTGTAAACAACTTGACTGGTACTTGGTGTAACAAAGGCTACATTCACACTGCAGGTCTTAATGCTCAAGTCCGATTTTTTGATCAAATCAGATTTTTTTTTTGTCTGGTTGTTCACATTACAAATAAAATGTGACAGCAAACACGCTCTAGTGTGAACGGTTCACGGCCCTCAAGGTGGCCCGCATGCACAAAAGACATCACAGCCAGGTGACAGCTGGGTTTGTCGCCCAAACTAATCATAAAACGGGCAGGTGACTTGACCACGTCCGCTTTGTTTGTTTACATCTTCAGCTTCTTTAAACTTTGCTCTGAGGCTCTTCACTTTCCTCTGACACTGTAGCCACGTTCGCCTGTGCCCTCGTTCACACTCGAACACAGCCTGGTCACGATACGACCCTTCAAGTTTAGCTTGAATGGAATTGTCACCCCATATGCTAATCAAGTCCAAAACCTCAGTTTCTGTCCACTGACTCCCTCTGTCTCTAGTTTCGGCCGACATGCTTTATCGTTTGTCTTCTCCGGTGCTGATAATTGGCGTCTGTCTTGTGTCAGTGACGTGAAAGATGGATTTAATGCGACATGACCATTCAAACAGCAGTCGCTTTCTAAAACATCAGATATGTATCGGATTCAGATCCACATACGAAAATGACCCAGGTCGGATTTGAAAATATCGGATTTGTGCTGTTCACACTGTCACACCATGATCGGATATTAGGGGTGCAATGATACACAAAATTCACGGTTCGGTACTTCGGTGTCATGGTTCGATATTTTTTCGATACAAAAAAAAAAATAAAAAAAAAATGTTCATGCCTTTTTAATTTGTCATTTATTAAAATTATAAATATATATTTTAACTCAAAAGTACAGTTTTTAAATTTAATGTTGCTGAAACAACAAAGTAATAAAAATAAATATATCTGATTGAGGAATCACTCATCTTTGGAAAAGAGTTTATTAGAGAAATGGCTCTTTCCAAAATAAAAGCTATACTATACGCTTCTTCTGGGCTATATTCTCAGCAGCATATTAAACATATCAGGTCCCCATAAGGAGAATCATGTGCTAACGGCTGTCTAAATGACTCTGCTTCCACTTGTCTTTGCACTAGGATGATGTCAGCGTAAATGTGCAGTCATATTTGTTGTGTTCCCACTAGTGCTGTCAGCGTTAATCTGAAATGACGTTGACGCCACAACACGGCAAATCTCCGTTAACGAGCTACCGCGGAACGCCCTGTGCGTGGGGCTGGACGGCCAAAACCTTAATGAGCTAACTGCGCTAACGCACTAGTTCACACCAATGTAATTGAGCATTGCGTGGCACATCCAACATACTGTTTTACTTTTGTCCATGACGCGCTTACCTTCAGGGTCATACGTCACATGAAAACCAAAATAGTTCCAAACGTCAGATCTGAATTAGGGTGGGGGAGGTTCAATTTGCCATGTTGCAAGGAGAGCTTAACTTCTGTCTTGCTAGCTTGCCCTGCGCTCAGTGAATCTGCGTTCGACTACTCCGCCTAGGCTGCACTGTCGAGCGCAGATCCACTGAGCGCTCAACACAGACAGCATGTCAGAAGGAAAGTTGATAAAATAAATTAAAAGTTTTGTATTGTTCGATACATATGGGTACCGAACCAAAAGTACTGTATCGAACGGTTCAATATTGATACGAATATCGTTGCACCCCTATCGGATATGGGTCGCATAGGGTCAAAAAAAGTCAGATTTGATGCGCTTTCGCCTACAGTGTGAACGTAGCCAAAGATTGAGGTTCATGAATCAAAGTATCATATACATTGAGAAAGTATTATTCTAACCTGAATAAACCTTTACCTTCTTTTTATCTACATTTGATCTATATTGAAATAACAGCATCACACAGTTACTGCAGATTTGTTGACTGCACATCCACGATGTCAAACTCCTGCTCCACCACATTCCAGACGTGCTCGATTGGATTGAGATCTGGTGAATGTGGAGGCCAGTCGACTACAATGAACTCATTGTCATGTTCAAGAAACTAGTTTGCGCTTTGACACAGTGCATCATCCTGCTGGAAACAGCCATTAGAAGAAAAGAAAATTTTCCTTTACCTCATTATACCACCACATTCAGCCTGCTTTCATGTTGTTTATGCTAAATTCTCACCCTACCATCCCAATGTTGCAGCAAAGAGGAGACATTAGGCAACAGGCAACATTCTTTCAGTTTTCTATTGTCCAACTTTGGTGAACCCATTTAAAAAGTAGCCTTAGTTTCCTATTTGAAGTTTATTGGTGTGGCAAGTAGCCATCTGCTTAAAGGTTTGATACTTTGTGCATTCAGAGATGCTCTTCTACATTCCTTGGCTGTAACAAGTGTTTGAGTTACTGTTGCCCTTCTGTCAGCTGAAAGCAGTCTAATCATTCTCCTCAACAAGGCAGTTTAACCAAGTTAACTGATAATTTCTCTTTTTCAGACTATTCTCTGTAAACACTAGAGATGGTTGTGTGGGAAACATCCCAGGAGATCAGCAGGTTCTGAAATAATCAAACCAGCCCATCTGGTACCAAAAACTATCCTAAGTTCAAAATCACTTAAATCACAATTCTTTTCCATTCTGATGCCAAGTTTGAACTTCAGTAGTACTAAGTAGTAGTCTGAAGACATAAATAGGTCTACTTGACAAATTGGCCAGCACACGTATAGAACAACAGTCAAAATCTGACTACATACTCCCCTGACAACTCAAGCTGTCACCCAGACATACCACCTTACCCATTTGACTGAAACTGCATACACCACATACAAACTGTAAATATACCTTCATTTGGAGTATGTCTCCTTCATGAGCTGGCCAGCCTTTCAGTACAAGCCCTGTGCGTGCATCTAGCAGAACAATGAAGCCAGATGAAAAACCTGCCGCCACTGTGCGTCCTGAAGGGTTTACAGCCAGATAACGGATGAGCCCAGCACTCACATTGTTGCATGCCAGACGAAATTCATGCTGAGTACATGGGGAAAGATTGCTATAATTATTATAGTAGAGAAGCACAAAAGAGCTATTGCTTTCAAAACACAGTAATGAAAAATAATTGGTGGGTGATGTATAAACTAGGCCTTAACAGATAGATTGAAATTGTTACCTGCAAGCCAGGCTTGCGAGGATCAATGAAGCGGAGAACAGAATCTGCGCTGCCGTACACAACACTGCTGTGTGGAGCAGGCATGGTGGTGACAGCTGTAATGGGATTCTTCCCATCCACGGTTTCATGCAAGCGGATCTGTTTGCCTAAGGAGATAAAAACTTATATTTAAGCTAAATGAAACAGTTGAACTTGTGTGTAGTAATGCACTGCAGTTCATCTCCCTACCTGTATACTGGTCCCACAGGTGCACGGTACCATCACAGCTGACTACCTCCTGTGAAGCCTCCAGCTGTCCAACATAGAACACAGACTTTCGATGGTCGTTGTACGTCAGCCTGGGCTCCACATCCTGCGTACCATCACCGTGGTTATACAGCGGCCAAAGCTTCACAGTCTTGTCTTTACTACCAGAAAGAAAGTAATCCTCTCCTGCAAGAGGTGCCAAACACTTTGTGGTGCCCGAGTGACCCAGAAAGCTCTGTAATCTGATCTGATGGAAGTGAAAATGTGGATCTTGTTGATTAAGACCAATTTCATACTGCCAGTAGGCCAGCCAGTTGCCCTGCAGGGAGCGGCTACTTCGGGGGAGCTCCTGTTTCAAGACGCTGTCCTCTGGCGTGGGGCTTGTCACCCAGGAGGAGGAGAAAGAAGCTGCACCAGTGGATGGTGTTGTGAAGGTGGAGGCTGTTGTAATGATAGGTGTGGTATGACCAGAGCGTCCCCAAGGGTGAGTCAAGCCAACGTTTGAGCAGCCACCATAGTCAGTGTCTCTGGATACTTGAATTCGGTTTCCTACGAGGTGGCTCCCAAATGTGCCTGACTCAGGAAGCAAGTCTCCTTGCAGGGTGGAACTAGTTGAGAGGGATGAAAACGTGCTACAATCCACACGTCTGCCAAAACCAGAGGGTGGAAGTGGATCCACCCTGGATGCTATGGTGGTTGTTTCTTGACTCTGACTTACACTCTGATGGTAAGACTGGGCCAACTCCCAGACCAGCTCATGATTAGGAACTAGTTTCCGGATTGCTGTATCACCTAGAGCAATGACAAAAGAATGCCGTTTTATATCTCTTTATTATTAAAAAAAACAAAACAAATATTACTTTTAGCACAGATAATTTCCATTAGATAAAGTATTACATTACAAAACATAAGACATCTCCTACCGATGAGGCAGTAGAAGGGGATGTAAGAGGCATGAGCCATTTGAGGGTTAAATACAGTCTGCAGCTCTTCCAAGACCCCCAGCTCATATGTCACATTTGACTCTTCAGTGGTACAGACATCTACCACTGTGACTTCTCCCACAACCCTGCGAGGGGCGTTGTTGAGCTACAGGATAAAGACAGACTATACTGATATATTTGACATAACTGTCATTTTAAATTGTATTCCTTTTTTGCAACTCCAACAAAATAAGTGTAACTAAAATACACCTTTACATTTATTTAAAAAAAAAAAGTTATTATAGGTTTCTATCTAGTTTTTTTGTTTGTTTTACTGTTTTGTCACTTCGTGTCAAATATTTCTCATGAAGCTATTTGTGACAAATTTCTAGTTGAAAGCCTTTTAGAAAAACAAACAAACATGCAACATAACACTCGCGAGTCATTATGTATTAGTTGTTGGGTTATCCATCTTTGTGAGGACCAAACTGAGACCCTGACCCTCTGTGTCAGAGTTATGATTTAGTTTTTGGTGGTCAGCATTTAGCTGTGACGGCTAAGGTTGGAGATTTTGAAAAAGCACGCGTGTGTGTATGCATACCTGGGGCTGCAGAGAATGCAGTAGCGAGAAAACAGCAAAGAATCGACGCAAAGTGTCAGCCATATGCTGCTGCACCATTTCCCTCCCAATGCGTAGACAGATGAGAGCCATCAGGCTGAGTATCTTGAGACAGACAACAGTGCGTGTCTGAACTCCACTGGGAAACCTACAGAGTACAGCAGAATGGGAAGAACAAAACAAAGGATAAACAGATCTAATGTAACAGAGTTTTTTTTTTTTTTTTTTTTT
>NW_005187492.1:1857451-1865357 GCF_000239375.1 Pundamilia nyererei
ACTCCAGAGCATCATTTTATTAATTACCAATTAGACAATTAAGCTTTACCTGTCATACATTTACATACCAATGTAACAATTTGTGAGCAATCGCAGCAAATTTCTGGCTACATATCGAGATGTCACTGTTGGTCCAAGTTTCGCTGACAGCCATCTAACTGTTTTGCAGACTGTATCTGTTTTTAGAAACATGATCAAAATGTTAGATACTGCCACTTTATGTAAAAACATTTGAATGAACCACCGTCACTAACTCACCAAGAAGAATTTTGTGCTCTTTTCCCTCAGATTCTTCTGACAGATCATGGTCATCCTCTTCGTCTTGTCCTTCCACAATCTCTTTCTCTGTCTCGTCCAGTGTCATCCCATTCACAAACTCACCCTCTAAAATGGCAACTGTGGCACCTGAAGCTTCTGTGCAACCAGAAAGAGTAAGCTCAAGGTTGAAGACTTCTGGGTCATTTGTCCCCTCTTTATCCTCACCAGCATCTGGCCCCTCATCTTCCTCCAGCTCTCCTCCCTCCTCTCCTTCACTAGTGTGTTTCAGGTCCTGGCTGCTGTCAGCTGATTTCAGGCTGGTTCGATCCCGCATTGAGTCCTCACCCAGAGAGAGTTCACTTGCGCTACTTTTGTCACTTAGTTTCCCCACACTGAGAGACTCTTGGTCTTGTTCCCTGGCTGCAGAGTTCTGACTCTGCTGTTTCCCAGTAAGCACCCCTGCTCCGCTGTTGACATAAAACCCATTCTGAAAGTCTTCTGGCTCTGAAAGAAACACTTGGTCACTAAGACTGATGCTGCCGCTAGCCCCCATATTACCGCCAACAGACCCAGACGTTGGCCGAACCTCACCACACTGAAACTCCTCTTCTTCCTCCTCTCCCATATTACACATGCCATTTCTCAACCCTTTAAAAGGTTCTGTTCCAGAGCCTGAGTTGCAGCTTTCAAAGCCAGTGATGACCTGGAGCACATGGGGAAGTAGGCTGGATAGAAAGGCCTGCAGGCCCAGTCTCACAATCAGCTGCAGAACGAAACAGTCAGTGTAAAGATAGAAACGGCCTCGGAGGCAGTGAGGGCTTTCATAAACATTAATCAGCGGTTTCAGTAAGTATTTGTTTGCATTTCTGGGACCCAGTACTGTAGAGATGGGCTCAAAAAGGTACCAAGATGCATAGACAGCAGTGGACTCCTCAAGCATGAGGGCTAGAATAAAGGGCAAGAGGATCTCAAGACCCTCTGCTGTGATGTTACTCCGCAGCAGTGCTTCAAGCTGCTGCCACAAGTGAAAGACAACATCTCTTCCTTGAAGGCTACTAATATTTTCCATCTTAGCATGGTAGGAAAAAATAAAATGATGAAGTGCTGCAAAATAAGAAGGGAAAGGAAAGGGAGTGATGACAGAGTTCAGTAACTGAGAGGGGCTTGGAGGAGGCAGACCATTGAAGATGGGGTCATATTTGAAGAGGAGAGGACTTGGGTAATCTGATATATCTTTGTTTGCCTCTCCAGAATGTTTCTCTATTAGCAAAAGTGTCTCAAGAGCATGGTGCAAACACAGTGGTACATCACGGAGGCTGGCAGAGCATAGCTTTATAACAGCTTGGAAACGCTGTTTGAGTGCAGTATCTGGTTTCAGTCCCCTTAGTTTAGTGGCGTAAAATATCTCAGCGATGAGAACACCAAGAGCCTGCATATCTCTTTGGTAGAGATGCATAAGAGAGGGGAGGGATTCGCTCATTAGGTCAGATCGTACACTAGAACCTGAAGAATGCCATACATCAGCGTGCAGACTTTTTACCAGAAAATTGTTCAACTTCTCCAGCTCTTCTAAAGGCTGAAATGGGTTAAAGCCTTCAGGGAGAATGATCTTCATTTCCTCTGTACTGGAGGCAGTCACACTTCCTTCCCCATGCTTTTTGTTCATCGTCCCACCTCGTTGCAGCATGGCACTTCGGAAACCAGGACCAACACCACTTGAAAGGTCACCAGGGAATGAACCTGGAGACTGAGATACAGTAAGTGCTGTGTGCTCTCCTCCTGTCTTTCCACCTGATGCACTAATACCTGGCATTGGCACAGAGCAAGATGCAGAAGTGGATGAGCCAGTGGATGCTAAAGAGTCCAGAGCTTCTGTACCTTGTTCAAGCTCTTCATCTTTGTCCACTGTGGTCCAGCCACTGGACTCACATCCTGTAGATTCTGGCACCATTCCATCCAAAGTGTCGGCCAGAGTCTCATTTGGAGTGATGGGTAGAGAAGGCACAGTAAGAGCAGCAAGGCCAAGAGGAGGAGGTTCTGCTGGGGCATACTGAGAAGGAGATAAGCGAGGTGGGTGTGGCTGGTCAAACAGCTGAACTACACCATAGGTAGTTAGATGAGTGTGGTTGTCCACGAGATGCAGGCACACATTCTTGGCCTTGATAGCTTCTTTACCTGACAGCTTATAGCCAAATGTGAGATCAATCCAGTGATGCAAATGCTGGGACACCTCTCTGCTCTCCAGAAGCCGCCGATGGACCTCAACGAACTCTTCAGAAGACTTGCACCACGAAGGCACATCCAGGTCTGGCATGTCAGGGTGAATTGAGTGGAAAATGGAAGGGTCTGTGTAGAACTCTGGAATGCACTCATCAGGGGTCCAGCTCTGCATGCGTTCCATACTTGCTGGGTATTCATTGGGCTCCCACTGGGATCGAACATGGCTGCACAAAACTGACTTGGGAGTCTGCCTGGCTTTGTAGACATAGTATGTAATGTCTGACAGAACATCGGATATGTGATGAGGTACATGGAGGTGGTCAGACTGTCCTGCACCAGCACCACCTCCACTGAGGTCTCCACCGACACCTCCTCCACCAACACCACTGCCTCCTGCAGCTGCCAAAGCCTCTTTGGTCATCTCGTATGTAAAATCCAGTTGCTTATCCCCTTTATTGAGCCTGAACTTTGACCTCCTGAGATCCCGAAATTTTCCCTCTGGCACAGTGAAATCCACCACCCAAGGCAGAACTGGGTGATAATTTGGGTCTCCTTCTCGCCGCCCCGCTAATCTGTTTAGTTCCATCAAGTAGCGGAAGTTACTGACCCGTCCATGGACCCAGTCCAGAACCAAAGTCCTTAATTCATCAAAGCAGTTTTTGCAAAGTCTTTTGTTCTCTTGGCTCACACACAGAATTTCCCTTGGCAGGACACTTTTTGGCTCTTTTCTGCGACTAACATTACTTTCTGCATCCCCTTCTGTTCCCAGTTCCTCATAATGAGCTAGGTTGAGCTTTAGGCGGCTGCACAACTGATCATCTACTGTTATGTCCTGAAGAGACAGCTCTCCACAAGATAGGCCTGTTGCATGACATGCCTGCATAGCTATTAGAACCTGGTAGAGAATGAACAACACTTTGGCATTGCTGTTAGCAAGCTTGGCTGGGCTGAAGGAGACAATATCACGAAGTGAATACTGAGTGTAAGGGAGAATCACATAGAGCATTTCTGCTGTCTCCAAAAGACATTCTGCAGGCAGAATGTTAGGACACAGACTGTCTGACTGGGATTTGGAAAAACAAGAAGAGCTAGATGGCAAGCAGACTTCTTTCTCCTTGTCTCTGGCAGGAGAAAGCAATGGAGATACTTTTTCAGTTGAGATAAATGTGGAATTAAAGAGCTTCTGTAATGCATGACGTACTGCATCTACAGCTGCAACATGCATCTGTTCACTGGCTCCTGAATATGGCCGCACAAGTTTGTTATGAGCTTCACGCCATAAATTCCTGGAAGAAAAAACAAGGGCAATGAATACTGTTAGGCATTAAACTTGCTCTTAGATCATAATGCCTAATGTTGTTAGGACCGCATGATTAAGAAATGCCTCTAAGTAATGAGTAACCATGTCCTAACTAAAGCAAGTAATTATAACTAACACAGCTCATTTAATATGAAAGCATTACACACTAACATATTAGCTGTGGACCTAAACATATTTTCATTACAGACTAATCTAACAATTTTTAGTAAACTATTTATTGAATAAAAGCCCTCACAAATACTCTCTCACACAGTCTTTCAGTCCTCAACAATTAATTAACTTGATCAGCTCTACCCAATATTGCAGAAAATGTTTTCTTAGACAAATAATCTTAGCTTAATCGGGATCTAGAACTACAATAAGGTGGTAGGCAAAGACATATTTTGCATTAGAATTTAAAATTATGTTGAGTACCTGATATTATGCTGTGATACACTCTGCATTGTTTTGATGTAAGAATCCTGTGACAGAAATTCCATTTGTTGGTGGCATGGCTCTTTAGCCAGTCTGTAGCTCAGCTTACTTTTCCTCAAACCCTGAATGCACACTCTAGTCCACCCAGGGGGCAGTTTCGCCTGAGAAGACTGAAGGTATGTGCAAATTTCTGCCTCACTGATGCTGTCAAAACGGGCACAGCGCATGACTCGCCCCTCTCTTAGGCCCATCACCCAGCGCACAGGAACAAGGGCTACAAGCTCCTGAGGACGGCGCCCTGGGCCTTGCTGCCGTCTTTCAATCCCCAAGTCTTTTTCAACTGCATGCATCAGCCAATCCATGGTCAATCTGCAACTGGTTGTTCTCACTTAGACAGTTTTCAGCTACTTTCCACTCGCTGTCAGCCACTAGAAGTTTTCAGTTTTCAGATATCCATGGTGGAAGATATAAAATCACCAACAGCAAACGTTATCTCCTCATCCACCTGTCCCTTTAAAAAAAGAACTGTAAAGTATAAACAGACAGTTAGATGAGCAACCACTTTAAAAACAATACTGCTTTGATGCTTTCTACTTCTCACATAAAGTTTGAGCTCAGCTCACATGACTCAAGTTCTACCCGACAACAAATCTAATCTGCCCTGTGGGCAGGTTTTGAAGTCACTGCTTTTCATAAATGCTCACAGCTTGCAGGCAGATATGACACCAAAGAAACAACAATTCCCAATTTAAAACGACTCTTTCGGGGATGAAAACTTAACAAATTCACGTAACTGTGTCTACATTATGGCAACCTTTTTAACATATTAAGTAACTCAACGAACAAAGTTAATAAAAACCGTCGGCAAGGTAAAGAAATGACCATTAGGGAAGTAACGTCGAAAGTTATCGCTAGCTAACAGTTAGCTTAACAAAGGGACTAACCTTACGAGGCATAACTGATGGAAGAAAAACGCAACCATGCAGTTAGTTGCTGAAAATTCTAGCACAAAGCTAAACGAAAGCAACTACCTCGTTAAACAATAACTATAATGCAATTGCAGACCAATTGCCACCAACGTATAGCTCACCTCTCACCACTTGTAGCAGTTGACAGCTAGTTAGCGTTGAGCTAACAACGCACCCCGGTTCCATGCATGATGAGTTTGTCCGACATTAACTTCATAACACTTGAACATCCTGCATGATGACACGTGTTTGCTTCATTTTCTGGCATGTAAAGATGAGTGTCAGCAGCCAGACGACAGTCAGTCAGCCGATTGTGTTTTGCTCTGAGCTATTTGGAGCCATGTTTTAGAAGCGATACCTCACGTGACATAACACCAGGCCCCTCTCATGTGATTGCTACTGATGCTTGCTCCCTGCAGCTGTGACGGCAGCGCTCCCTCTGCACTACACCTACATTTGCTCTTAAGCACTTTATTCTGCCATAAACCGCAGAAGTAATGTTTGTAGTTACCTTTTTAGAGAAGATGTATTGACAACCTACTTTTGATGTAATACATTAAGGATAATATATTAAAGGTAAAGAATGTCCGAAATTTAGCCAGTCCTCTTGGCACATCGTGGTTCTTTATGCATTGGTTAATAATACTGTTTACTAACAATAAATCCCTCGTATTACAGAAACACTAGCACTACTATTAATTTCTAAATAATATGGATGAAATCTAGCCACAATTTCCAGGTTTTTATTCATTTTTTTCTGACCTTTAAGGACCCAGGAAATCACCTGATCATATTTAAGGTCGCATCACATGATAGGTACTTCCCAATTTCCAAGTTCACAGAGAGAAATACTGTATTTACCTGATTTCTGTGTTGTACGGGTTCTCTCCACAAGGTGGCATGATGTGTGTATTTTTATAGACAAATCCTTCTCTTGTGCAGACTTTGCAATCTGCACAAGTGAAATTCTTCCGATCTGCTTGAGTTTATAATATTCCAAGCAAATACCTGCTTTCGGATATTTGCCCGCCACTGTTATTTGCAATGTGCTCCTGTCATTATAACTGATGGCTGGCATCCAATAATGGTCACTTTTTTGTTTGTAGTTACAACACCAAAAACATGAACTCTGCTTAGAGTCAGTTGTTTCTATCCCAACTAAATTAGTGTTAGTTTTCTATCCCAACTAAATCCTATTTAAGGACGCATCACATGATAGCCTACTTCCCAATTTCCCAGTGTTCCAAGTTCACAAAGAGAAATGCTGTATTTACCTGATTTCTGTGTTGTACGGGTTCTCTCCACAAGGTGGCATGATGTGTGTATTTTTATTCCTTGGAAATGAAGGATTTTTAAATCCTTCACTTGTGAAGGAAGTGAAGGATTGTGCAGACTTTGCAATCTGCACAAGTGAAATTCTTCCAATTTGCTTGAGTATCTGCTATGCTTATAATATCCCAAGCAAATACCTGCATTAGGACCTTTGTCTGCCATTGTTATTTGTAACGTGGTCCTGTCATCATAACGGTCACTTTTTTGTTTGTAATTACAACACCAAAAACATGAAATCTGCTTAGAGTCAGTTGTTTCTATCCCAACTAAATTAGTGACTCAATTAGAGACTATATGAAATAAACTGAAGTACACTGCATGTCATAGATGAAATGAAATGGGGGGGTGGGGTGCAAATCTTTTTTTTTATGTTTCCATGTATATATCGATTTGAGTGTTTCTATTCAAATTATTTCTCTGATATTGTAAATAAATAGAACTTGCATAAATTTGAGATAGAGACTACTACAATGGTCACAGCTGCAAATTTTATGGCCGCAATTCACTAAACACAGCACATTTGAACAATATGGCTCTCACTATGCAATGATCAACGTTGTTTTATTGCTCTATGAATCCTTTTGTCAATATCTGAGACAGCACTCATGTAAACACTGTGGACAAAGCATGTATTAAACAGTGTGTATACACACACATACATATAGATATATATATTGTAAATGTATGACGTAAAGCAGCAGAATTAAGGGAATTGACCGTCCACATTATAGTATATATTTGCATGCCTTTAAAATTGGTAAGAAATGTCACTACACATGGTTGAAGACTCACAATTACAGGGACACAAATTAAAAGGTTCTCTCATCCTAGCATACCACCAATGCAGGATAATTACTGTTAGCACTTTCAAAGAAAAGATGCAGCCAAAAAACATGACATTCCTTGGCTCAGCATTTTATGTTCTTCTCTTACTTCTGCTCTTAGTTTTATTTAACTTCCATGCAGAATGTGTTTGATGTCTTAAAGCAGTGTTGGCTTGGGTTTATGGCACTCACTACAAATATCCCAAGGTTACAGTATATTGAAAGGGAGGCATAATGAGGCGTATTGTGCATCACATTTCAGTGTATTACAGTAGCCCTGGAATAAATGCTGTTTGTACTTATTTGTACTATTTTCACTTCTGTATTTTGTAATGCAATCATGATCCAGCTCCCCCACTACACTAGTTCCATAAGTGGTTATGATCATAGATAATTAAATAGTTTTCATTTGAAATAATGTGACCAATGTTTAATAAACTCACTGGACGGGTTAGAGAAAATAAAATTGCATAAAAATGGGTATTATTTGTTTGGGAAAAGGAAAAGGAAAAAGGAATTCAGTTCAGTCAAAGCTTCTGTGATGTTTTTGGTGAAATGTTTATTGTGCT
>NW_005187492.1:1865879-1877363 GCF_000239375.1 Pundamilia nyererei
TCTCCATTTTCCTTTCAACATGGCATTCTTGAAATGCCTTTACTCTGTCAAAAATGAAGTGATCCTCTTCATAACTCCGTTACTTCTTCTTCCACTGCCTTTGGTGATCGGGACACAGGTATGTAATTAATCTGCGTTTGGCTTAAAACTAAACACTGATAAGAAAGGATGAAAGAATAAAGTAATTTTAATGAGAGAGATGTTACTTACTTGAAGAACTTGAATGAACTGAAATTAAGTGAGATTTTACCTTTCGCGCATTTTAATTTGCACTAGGTCTTTTGCACCTGTTGATGCGCGGTCAAGTGCACAGCGCTTGGAGCGAGTGCACGAGAGCTGTCCAGTGTTGGCTGGTGTGTTCTCCGGTTCTGTTAATTTAACTTCTTTTTGGTAGCATGAAGCTTAAGCGTGGGGCCACAGAGTAAAAAGGGCTCTTTACGCGTCGTGGGTCACAGCGACAAAAAAATCACAGGTTGCAAGCATGTTATCACTGGCACAGGTTTAAATACGAAGCATTAAAAAAAAAGAAAAATCGGTTTTTCAAGCAGCTGATATTTAACCAGAATGAAACAATTCTAAATAAGATAGTATCATTGACCATCCAAGTTTTGTCTAGATCTCACTTATATTATCCCGACAGATGTAGAACCTGGCGATGAGACACTACAGATTATCTTATCTTCACCCTTTGAACTATCATAGTGTCTCATTAAAATTGCATCATAATTATTGATCTTAGCTGTTTATGAACTTAAGTCAGATTTTCATAGATAAGTTGCTGACACAGACTGAATGTAATGTCTTTGTTTTGTGCAGTTGTCTGTATGTTATAATTTTTTCTTATTGCAGGTGGCAGAATGTGCTTATGTGATAATCCTGATGGCAGTGTACTGGTGCACAGAGGTTCTACCTCTGGCTGTAACCGCTTTGCTTCCAGCTCTCCTTTTCCCTTTATTTGGCATCATGGAGTCCAAAGATGTAAGTAAGAAAAATATGCCACAGTGTATAGGCTTATTTATGTGTGCATACATCTTATCCAGTGTGATCCCTTTGTCTCAGGTGTGTATGCAGTACCTAAAGGACACAAACATGTTGTTTGTTGGAGGACTCATGGTTGCTGTAGCCGTGGAGCACTGGAATCTGCACAAGCGCATAGCTTTGAGGGTGCTACTCATTGTTGGTGTGCGTCCAGCACTGTGAGCGGTTAATTACCTTTCAGATCTGTTATGACATCAAAAGCACAGATACGATGTAGATTAAAAAAATAATCCTTTCACTCCCATCATAAAACTTTAACATACTTCATGTTCTGTCCCAAGAGCACGAAGAGCACCTTTCTGATTTTTTTTCTTAATTTACTATTAATTTTACTCTATCTTCTTGGCAGACTGATGATGGGCTTCATGGGTGTAACAGCATTCTTATCCATGTGGATCAGTAACACCGCTACCACAGCTATGATGGTGCCAATTGTCCAAGCAGTGCTGGAACAGCTAAACACCAGTGAGCCAGAAATGCCTCAAATCTTCAGCTCGGATGAGCAGGTCCAAACATCAGAGACTGACAATAAAGCTGATTCACAAACAGAGAAACAGAATGAGGGACAAGGTGAGCCCTTTGTAACTTGTTTATGTTTGGCTAGGACACAAAATCAATAAAAATCAACAGCGTCAAAGACTTTTATAAAGCTGCTAGTAGCCCCTTTTTATTTCTTTCTCTTTGTTTAAAGGCCCAGTAGTAGTGACTTTCTTAGATGCCACGACTGAGGCTGTCAGGCATAAGGAGGCAGCAGAACGGCGGAGAATGTGTAAAGGCATGACCCTGTGTGTTTGTTATGCTGCCAGCATCGGAGGAACAGCCACACTGACAGGAACTGGTCCCAATCTGGTGCTCATGGGCCAGATGAACCAGTGAGTGTCCTCTTATCAGTTATTAGTATTGTGCCAATATTTCAAATCATGTGTATTTATATATTCCTCACGTTTGTATTTTCTTTTGTATTAGATTGTTTCCAGAAAACGGGGACATTATTAACTTTGCGTCCTGGTTCGGTTTTGCCTTCCCCAACATGATCATCATGCTCACACTGGCATGGCTTTGGCTGCAGTTTGTCTTCATGGGATTCAAGTGAGTTTGATAATGCTTAAAGCCTGATTATAAGTGACAGAGACTTGAATCACCACCAAGAAACTTTTTACCGCACTAAGCCTGTGAGTGAGTGTAGAAGTGACACAAAGACTTTTCTTCCCATGTGATCCTCCAGCTTTAAGAAGACATGGGGCTGTGGGGCTGTGAAGACAGAAAAGGAGATTGCTGCATATAATGTGATCCGTGAACAGCATCGCCTGCTGGGGCCGATGTCTTTTGGAGAGATAAGCGTCCTGTGTCTCTTCATTTTGCTCGTGTTGCTGTGGTTCACAAGGGATCCAGGCTTTGTCAGTGGCTGGGCAACAGATATCTTCAACTCCCAAGCAGAGTTTGTATACATATTTTTATGAAAAACATACAATTCAACACCTAAGTTTTATTCATTCATAAATTTACTTTATAAAACTGTGGTATTTGATTTTTGCTTTCACTCCATCCTTCAGGTATGTATCAGATGCCACGGTGGCAGTCTTTGTCGCAGTCCTTCTCTTTGTTCTGCCCTCCAAACCTCCACGCTTGTGTTCTTTTAGGACACATAGTTTTGACATAGGTGAGCCATCATTTCTGAAGAATGTTGTGTTTCCCATTCTAATAAGTTTGGGAAGAGTAGGCTATGCTGTAATTAAACTTTGATGATTCGTTTCTTTGATCTGTAGCATCTCATCAAACTGCTGGCCCAACACCTCGTCTCCTCAGCTGGAAAGCTGCCCAAAAGAAATTACCTTGGGGTATTGTGCTTCTTCTTGGAGGAGGGTTTGCTCTGGCTAAGGGCAGTGAAGTAAGTTACAAAGGCAGTTGTTAGATGCAATGGTTGTGGGACCAATAACAATCTTTCAAGAAATTTTGAACTTCACAATAGCCATTCAGTGTCTTGAGATTCTGATTCTGCTAGTTTATTTTAGAGGCATGAGGATTCATAGAGGTATTTATCAAATCGACCAGCTATTTAATCTGTTTTTAATGGTATCAGCATCATGCTTTTTTTCCCTTTAATCTCCTAATGCAGTTTTAAAGTTTTATGCAAATCAAATGATTAGTAAATCTCTGGATTCAGATGTTTTTGGTGTTCTGCACATACGGTTGCATTGTAGCAGATGCAATATATTGTGACCAAACCTGAATCGCAGTCTCCTCAAAGTAAATGTGCACTTTGTTTTGTTGTGTCTTTAGGTGTCTGGACTATCAAAGTGGATGGGAGATCAGATGGCTCCTCTGCAAAGCATCCCTCCCTGGGCAATTGCCATTGTCTTATGCCTGCTGATTGCCACATTCACAGAATGCACCAGTAATGTAGCCACTGCAACGCTCTTCCTACCCGTCTTAGCTTCGATGGTAAGCAAGTGAAGCAGTATAGAGCAAGTGAAATATAGATGGTGTGGGAGAGGACAGAAAATACTGTTTGGGTGCAATAGCTCAGTTAGGTTAAGTGCTTCCTAGCGTAAATTCTTTCCCCCAGCTGGAGTTCACCATTGAAACTACTCCCAGTGAGAGCTGGTCCATTTTCCCACGTTTTGGTTTGGTTACCCATCTTGTTGGTCATTCAGGCTGAATATGTTTGGCCCCCTTCTGTGGGCCCCTTCTCCCATTAATAACCTGCCAAACACCAATTCAGTCCAGTGCCTTGTAACAGTGCCCTCCCTGCTGCTGCTTCTTCTGAAGAATAGCATTTCTGTGCCCACTAGCTGAGCACTGGAGAGAATGCCAAAACGAGGTCTGAAACGCAAGTAGTGGTTTTCACATTTATTGATATCTTGAGGGAAAAGCCAAGTAGATGCACAAGGATGATCAACCCTTCTGTGTTTAGCCCTTGAAAATACAAACAGAAAGTGAAGAAAGGGAGAATAGGTACTTTAGTCAGATTCACACAAACAGTTAAAGGCATTGTGAGAACATTTTGTGGCAACGGTGGCTTGTGTCATGTCACTTTGTGTGTCATCCTGTCAAGAGACTCTTGACAAGACAAAATACTGTCATCCTGGTGACCTGATATACAGCTGAAGTTTAACAAAGACTAAACATAAAGTTTAGGTCTTTTCACCCTTTGGTTATTTTGAGAACCAGAAATTACTGTGCACTTGTAAGCTAGTGTGCTGCAGGACATGTAATTCAGAAGCAAATTCCACTGAGTAATGTCTTTTGCAACTTTAAAGTCTGCCATTATCTCCACATATGTAGTACGTTTCTATTTTAAATATCATGACTCAGCACAGGGCCAGCAGGAATTACATCTTAATTACACACACCTAATGAGAGTTTTCCCTGCACACAGAATTGCATACATTTCATTCTGAGTTATGAGCTGGTGATTAAGGTTGCAGAAAAATAGCCAGAAAGAGTAGTGGAGGATGTTGTGATCAAGGCTGTATTCATCCGTGAGTCAGACTGCTGATACCTTGTGTGTGATTATTGCAGTCTCAGTCCATTGGAATCAACCCGCTGTACGTCATGGTTCCTTGTACCCTAAGTGCCTCATTTGCCTTCATGCTGCCTGTCGCAACTCCTCCCAATGCCATAGTCTTCTCTTATGGATACCTTAAGGTTGCTGACATGGTAAGTACGACGTTGGCTTTGGTATGCTTATTGTGTAAATTACATGTTGCAGTGCTGTGACTCTGGGACCAATGTTGAACTGCTTGGTCTGCAGAATTTACATTCATAAAAACGCGGTTGTGACCAGAATCTCTTAAGCGACAGTCACATTTTGACGATAGCTGATATTAAGGGTATTCTTTAGTTGTGTTCCAGCTGCAGAAGTGAAGCAATATGTTTCCAAGTGTTTTACAATAGTAAATGTTACCACTAGAAAGTTGTAGCACATGATGAGTCACTCTAAGTAGCCAGTGTAATCTGCAATCGATTTAAAATATCGTTTTCTGTCACATCCTTGTATGGTTATAAGGCATTTTTGATGAGTCAGATTAAGAACATTTTCTGTGCAAGCTGATACAGTTTCAAATCAAATTAGTTTGGTATGTAGAATTTGCGTCTCAAGGTCCCCTGCCATCGACTTTCCAGGAATGTTAAACAAGTTTAACACCTTCCGATCAAACTATTGTTGTGGATTCGTTACATAAATATTAAAGTGGTAGAATACAAAAAGAGTGGGCACATCCAAAACACTTCCATGGGTTAAAACATAAACTTAAGAAAATCTGAGAGATAACATTACAGTACATTTAAAGAAATATTCCAATCTACATACTGTGGGACTTCCTCAAATACTTCATGACTTTAGGGATAATGATCTTCTCATGCAACTTTCAGCAACAAATACAGATGTTAACAATAAACTAAATCTTGAAATGACTGCATTCTTTTCTTCTCCACCAGGCCAGGACAGGATTCGTCATGAACATCATTGGCATTCTTTGTATTACACTGGCCATTAACAGCTGGGGTAAAGCAATGTTTCACCTAGATTCTGTCCCTGCCTGGGCCAATGCCACTGGGGTATGAGACTGGCTCTGCAGTGAGAGAGGATCCGTGCACAAGCCTATCTACAGGTGCCAGACTAAGACCTGTGGTCAGAGGGATGGTATTGGACCACGCAGTGAGATGCATGTGTCCAATTGGAGTTAGGACACAAGTCTCATGAGGCTCGTTTTGATTGACACTTGAGTGAAAAAAAGTGGTGATCTATAAAATTAGGGAGAAAAATGATTCAATTATATGAAAATATTCATTTTCATGTAATTGAACTTTATGTATACATACATAATGATGTTAAACTTCAAATAAGTTTAGATCTCTTCTATAGACCTATTACACTATTTGAATCTCTTATAATACACATTTCTGTTATTCAGTACAATGGAATAACTGAAACAATATATTGGGACTATAGTGTCTGTAAATTTACGCTCCTTTATATCCTTAAGTGAACCAAATGACATCCTATTTTCTTTTTATCAAAGAAAATTAGAGGGAAAGGAGCTATTCATATAGTCAAAGTTATTTAACATGTACCCATGTGTTTATAGTAATAAGCCATATTGTATATCTTGATGATGCAACTTGAAAATATTTGACGTACTTCTTTTTTTAATTTAATTTTCCTTCTATGCCACTTCTGCTTTACTTTACAATATTTCAGAGAAAGATATTTTCACTTTCACATTTGTCGGACAGCTCCAGTAACTGGTTACCTTTCAGATTTTACACTTAAAGAAATCTTTGGTTTTGTAAAATATTATACATTGATACCTTGATAATGAATATAAAGTTTAATACTATTAGTGATAGAAAAAAACATTACTTGTCAATACATTAGCAGTAATTATCCGTTAACTTTCATATAATATGACACTGACAAGAGCAATTCAGCTGCTTAATTATTACTTTTACTACTGATACATTTTTGGCTCAAAATATGTATTTTCATAAATAAAATACTCTATTTTAGGACATTTAAGGAGCGGATTATAAGGCGCAATATCAATAAACTGGTCTATTTTCATACATAAGGTGGACAGGATTATAAGGCGCATTAAACAAAACATGACTGATAGCCTTGAGTTTGAAATCCGCTTTGTAAGCATGTCTCTTAACAGGTGCCATTTTTGGGTCCTTTTACACACAACAATATTATTTGGAAGCACAGTACGTATCACTCCGCCAGGCTCCTGACTACGGTAGTCGTAATGCTCAGACAATCCATCAAGTAGTACGGTCAAGTCGTACTAAAATATTTTGACAGATTTTTGAGCGTCGTGTACCACATAAAATCAGTTTCAGGTCAGTAAGCACAACCAGAATTAATACTTAAGCCACACCGATTATAAAGGACACTGTCGATTTTTGAGAAAATTAAAGGATTTTGAGTGCGCCTTATAGTCCGAAAAGTATGGTTTTAAATATTGAATGCTTTTTTGGTTGTAATTTGGGCAGCTTAAAAAATATATAAACTGCAATATTTTCTCAATCACTCCTGTGCCATACAGAAGACTTTGCAAGTGAACATTTCTTAAGAGATTTGAGGTAACAAAAGCTAATGGCTTGGTTGGTGAACTTGGTATTTATCAGTTCAGAGCTAATACTGTATGTGCTGAATCAGACTTAGAGTTGGCTATGAATAAAGGATAAACTTTTTATCCTATCAAAGCAAAAGCTGTATGTAATGTGTACAAAAAGGATAACTTATTGTACTGTAAACACATTTGAAATGTTTGAGTCAGTACAGTTTGTCTCACAGCACAGCAATACTAATTGTAAATGAATTGCAATGAAGTGGTATTTAGTAATAACTGCATATAGTCTACTATTCTCTTCAGTTTCAAGACTTTTGCACATGTCAATTTATATAAAAATAAATAAATAATACAAACACATCTGTTGACGTTTCTTTTCTGTTCAAGGACTTCACATTAGATGTTCAATAACAATTTAAAAAGACAAAATACATCCAAAGTGCAGCTGTTTTCCACACACAGCATTTTTTTTAAATTGAATGGATTTAATTGAATGAGGCGGGGAATTCAGTGATGTTTGAGTGAGAGAGACTTGTCAAGATGATACACTAGATTTCAAATGATTTCAAATGTGAGAAACTCAATTTGGCTGTTATTAACTGTAATGCTGTCTATTATTTTAAAAAGTGAGGATGGTTTATTATAACAAAAACTCAGTCTGAGCTGTCATCTCTCACCATCATCCAAAACAAAATTATCAGATTTTCATCACCACGCAACTCTTTCTCAACAGCATATGACTATTATCCATCTTTTAAAGGACAAGTATGTTTCGCTGCCTCTTACTTATTGGCCTCTTGTCTTATGTATAAAGCTGACATGATCCTTTAAACACAGCATGGAAAGCCATAATGTGCCTGGACTTAAAGGCCACACCTAATGGCAAGAGGCCTATGACATTGTAATCTGAGATTAAGGTTCAAGGCAGGGATATCGTTAAACATTGTTGTGCATCATCAGCATTATGAGCTCAAAGAAGCTCATAAGAAGCTCTTACGTCTCCATTTAAAGATCTGCCAGAGAACTTTAATATCACCTCGTAAGTGTCGATCATTATGTTGGGTTTCTGTTTTAAAAACATGACGAATGGTAATCATAAGACTCTGCATACAGGGAAGTAAACGTCAACAAACCCTGTTGTTGTTATAGTGTGACAGTAGAAAACATGGCCAAAAGGTAGCAGGAAGAAAAAAAAATCAAAGGATCACATCAAAGTTCTGACCCCATTCTTTTGGGACAATTAAAATGTTAGATGGTTTTTGGTTAACAAGCGGTTGGGTGCATAGAGCAGTTTAGATCACTATGATCTCGTGTCCCACTGGGAAGGAAAACTTATGTAATTACAGTGTCTTTCTCTCCTTTTGCTCCCTCTGAGCTACCCACTCATTATCCAATTGCAACACATCGTCTTGTGTCGTGGACTATATTATAGGCTATATATACATGTAAGGCCTCGGCAGGAAATTAAACCTGCGAACTGTTCGCTTTGCTAAGATTTTGTCCTACTGACTGCACAGGCAAGGACTCTGGTGAAGCTAAACACGCATTTCTATGAACCCATTATAAACTAGGCTTTCTAGCTGCAGAGTAAGCAAACTGTGAGCTTAATGAATGACTTCCACAAAAATATAAAGTAATTAGGGAGTTGGGAGTATGTAGAAGAGGTCAAAAAAGGAAACTTTGTATTTCATCCACTTGCATTTGGGAGCATTTTGTTGATGAGAAGGCTTTTGAAAACCACATTGCCCTTTCACCTCTTCTGTATCAGTTACATATGAGCACAATATGCTGCCTGTCCGATACAATCAATCCT
This sequence comes from Pundamilia nyererei, assembly GCF_000239375.1. Taxonomy (NCBI): domain Eukaryota; kingdom Metazoa; phylum Chordata; class Actinopteri; order Cichliformes; family Cichlidae; genus Pundamilia; species Pundamilia nyererei. The sequence continues at coordinate 1,874,808 of NW_005187492.1, forward strand.
CCCTTGAACATAAAGACTTTTGTGTAGAGATGGTTTCAGTTAGCAATTGGAGTATCCAATTAAGCTTTGGACATGAGTGAGGCCAAAAGCAAAAAAAGATCCAGAAGAGGACAGAGAGCTTTTTCATTGCTTACTTTAGGCCAAAGTACATCCATTGTTTAATGGGGATGGGTGGGATTTGGTGTAAATGATTACACTTTTATGAACTCTAAGACAGCAACAGTCAGCAATGAAGACATGTTTTTATTTTAAGGTACTAAGACAAACACTGAATGCAAACGAGCAACGAGGAACAAAGTACTATCGACTGTGTAGGATTGAAACCTGGAGCTGATTTACAACCACGATTCCCAAATCAGTTTTGCCCGGTCTCTTTTCACAGTACTCTCTTTAGCAGTATGTGACTATTAGGATGCTGTAAAATGTAAATAGAAACAGAATACAATAATTTACAAATATAAACCAATGATTTACTCACAGCAGAATATAGAAAATATATATAAAAAAATTTGTTCTCTTATGAGAAAAATACTGGATGATTGTTAATTTGATGGCAGCAAAAAGGATTCTAGCTGCTTAACAATCCTGCGTCTTCTTTTGCGATATTTTTCACTTTATGATGCATCAAATGTTTTTGATTGGTGAAAGGTCTGATTTGTAGGCAGGTCAGGTTAAGCATAGCTATTAAGCTAGCTGTTGTAATAGCATGACGTTTAACATAAGGACAGGGCATAAACAGGCAATAAGAGTGAGATAATAAATATACAGTATATACACATTGATGGGGCCTTTCTAGATTTGCAAGCTGCCAACTCTAAAGGCGATAATGCACCCTCATGCCATTGGAGATGCATGCTTTTGAACTGAACGTTGATAACAACATAGTCCCTCTCCTCTTAAATCCAAAGAATGCAGGGTTTCACATTTTAAATTCTGGTTCATCCGATGACAGAACAGTTTTCCACTGTGCTTTAGTTCATTTGGCCAAGACAAGACAAATGCATTTCTAGATCATGGTGGCTTCTTTGCATACTAGAGTTTTATTCTCGATTTCTGGATGGCACATTGAACTGTGTTCACAGACAGTGATTTCTGGAAGCATTCCTGAATTCATGCAGTGATTTCCATTAAAGAATCATGGTTGCTCCTAATGTGATTGTCATTTTTTTAACTTGTTCCTTGCACACAGATTTCACACAGAACACAGTGTGAGGCAAGGCAGGATAGGACACAAAATCTAGGACTCAAAGACAAAAACTAAACTTAAAGGTAGCTAACGGCTGATTACAAAACACACTAACTAAAACTGGGAAGGCTCTAGAAATCTAAACTAACTGACAGAACACACAGGAGGAGACACAGGCGATATATATAACAGAGGGAATCAGGGCAGAGAGGAAACAGCAAGGAAACACGGCTGACTAAATACAGGGAACAGAGGAATGAGACAGAGATAAGAGCAGGGGGGACAAGGCTGAAAGAGCGAGGAATGGAGAGGGCGAAAGGGAGAGAAAAACCACACAGAGACATGACTGGAGAAACAGGCAACTAAACATGGAGACAAGACGGACTTCACAGGGAAGCACGAAGCACAAAAACTCAAAACACGGTCAAAACTCCGAACCATGACACCTGATGGCATTTATAAACTATTTAATTGAAATGTTATTCTCCAGGGCTTTCTTTTTTTAGTAGCACTTACTTTTCAGCTTATTGTTGGTCTATCCCAAGTTTTTGGAGACGGGTTATTGCTATTTTTTTCATGAAATATTAAATATGCCTCAGTCTAAACCTGTTATTAAGTACACTTCATAATACCAATTTAACTACAATTTTTAAGTCCTCAGAACAATTTCTGTTCGCTAGTACACAATTTCCACAAACTATCCTTGTGGTGGGCTAGTCTCTCTTGGTGTCTTTTGAGAACTATCACACAGTTGGATGGGTTTGAGAATCTAATGTGATGCAGGATCACGTAGCATTATGCAGCAAAAGTAGGGAAAATTTCCATGAGAAGAAAAATCACGGTAGAGAAAATCTGCTGGAAGCCATCTGGAAATTATATCTCTTGCAGTAGCCTCTCCCATAGCCACTGACTTCAGTGGTTATAACACTTGGCCTAGCAATTTTGTGGTGACACTACTAGTCTTTTTCTTGGTGAAGTGCGTGAAACCAGTTCAATGTTAGACACCTCATTTGTGGAAAAGAAGTCAAAATGTTACAAGAAAGGTCTCACTCAAATTAAATCCATAGATGGACAGTGGAAAATGCTTTTACAGATTCAGGCTATTCCAAATAGCCTCCAAGAGCCCAGAAACCTGTTTCGCTTACTCTGTTTATTGGTTTAGAAAGTGCTAAAGAGAGCCAAGGCTGAGAAAGTTTGCATTTCACTGAACTTGGGTATGAATTTATTTGGAGAATACAAGCACACAAGTAAGTAGCTATAGGTTCAAGGTTCAAGGTTCTTTATTTGTCACATGCATAGTTATACAAGTATAACACACAGTGAAATGTAGCCTGACACGCTCCTCGACATGTGCAAAAAAATTGGGGGGG
>NW_005187492.1:1879163-1881155 GCF_000239375.1 Pundamilia nyererei
TACAGGATAGACAATATAAACATATTTAAAATTAAAGGAATTGAAATGTACAGCTATAGAGCTACTCCCAAATATTTATTTGAGTAATCTGGATAATCAATTACTGTCTGTCTGATTTACTATCTAACTTTTACCTTTGCCAAAATTTAAAATATTCATTATTTTGTTTATAATGCGTTAAAGTTCTTCATTAACAGTCTCAGAGTCATAGTATGTCAAAAATATTGCTAACATTATGCAGAAAAAGGATCGAATCTGGGTCACCTTTAGCCCAGTACACTTGGGAATGTTAATCTGGGCGTGCATGTCAAAATATTTAAAGGTCATGAGCTTGTTAGTGTTAAGGGCACTGTCATTCGCAAGGACTATACTGTAATGAGACTGATGTTTACAGTGTTGTCTTTTTTTAGAGTACCTCCATGTTTTCTGGTGTCTTGGTGTCTACTGTACCTTCTGACGGATGAATTCGAGGTACCTCTCGACAAAAAATAAACCATGTGCTCAAAACAGGCTGACAGATGACTCATTGGGCTATATGACCACAGTTCATGTGTTCTTTGAACCGCTTCACTCACAAAAAGGGCATTTTTAGGTGTAATAAGAGGTTGTGGCACTGCAACCCTACTATTGTGTCCCTTTCTCTGAAGTTCTCAGTTGACTGCTTTCATGAAACTAAAAGGCCAATTGAATCCAAGATTGAGATTTACAGTAAAGCACAGACATATTGATGACCAAAGAGCAATCACATCTGTCCCAAAGTTCCCTTAACCGATGATATCTTTCCTTCAGACCCACAGACCCAGATCACTAATACTGAGCTATTTCAGTGCAAAAAACATGTTGTTGGCAGTTTTAATCTTGGACGCTATTGTGAAAGAGAACTTTGTGATTGTTTTTGTGCTTTTGTGGCCAGAATAATGTCAGTCTAGCCAGAATATAGCCCTGCATTTGTCATAGGGATCAAACCTGCGTGAGATGGATTAGATCTCATTGTACCCAGCGTCTCCTTTTAGAATTTGAAAAACCACATAATTATATTTAATGCACCAGTGTTGTAGCTTTATCTTCCTCAGGACAATACAAAATATGGTTATGGACCAGATTCTTTCCAAGATGCCTTTAAACAACTACAAATTTCTGGCTACAAGGTGATGTAATTTAACGCACGAACACACACAAAAATACATTTTTCACAAAATGAATTCACAAAACCTTGATCAAACGTTATTATTTATCCAACGAAGAAGCAAAATATATTTTTTGTATCACTTTTACTCTGATATTGGTGTCATAAGTAGGTCTAATTGCAATTTATAAATCCTGGTAAATTCAATAAATCAAAAGGTCTTGATATGATTTAAGCTTTAGTCGTTATTCAAAGAGGCTTACAAAGCTAAATATAATGTATCCAATATCTACATTTTAACATACTATGTAAGTATGAGAACTTTAAAATGCACTGAAACATGCTTTTCTTAAAAACCACAAGCTTAAATAGGAACACAGTAAATGGCTCCATCTGGTGGTGCAATGCACAATCAAACAACAGGCAAAATTACGTCTCGGTGTACTGTATGTCTACCACTTACTTAAGAAAGGAAGAAAAAAAGCTTCTAAGAGTCTGACCAGAACATTACTAAACATGGAAATAGAGTTCCAGCTGGCCATCCAGCTCACTATTGCAATTATTTGGCCTTGAAACCGTCAAATGACCCTAATGTAAAGTAGATTTACTGCAGCAGAATAATGTTGACCTTAGCTGGTCCACAGAGCAGTTGAGACACTGACAAAGGTATAACCACAGGTTTATACCCTCAGCAGAACCATCTTTTCTTCTATATCATCTCCCCTACACGCAAACAGTTTTGTCCAGCTTGTTTTACAGTACCCTCTACAGTGGGGCAAAAAAGTATTTAGTCAGCCACCGATTGTGCAAGTTCCCCCACTTAAAATGATGACAGAGGTCAGTAATTTGCACCAGAGGTACACTTC
>NW_005187492.1:1881867-1883930 GCF_000239375.1 Pundamilia nyererei
AAACGTCTTCAAGCAACTTAAAGAAGTCCAGACGCTTTTCTTTGCAAGCTCCTTTGACTACGATGACCTGGATGACTGAGAACCTTCACAGACATTTCATTCCAAAAGGCACAACAGTTGGTCTCCTCAGCTCCCTGACGTTTATAAGAAGAGGGGATGCTACACAGTGGTAAACACAGCCTTATCCCAGTTCTCTGAGACATTTTGCTGCCATCAAATTCAAAATGACCTTTTTGGGGAGGGGGGGGCGGGGGTAAAATCATGGATGGAATATGAAATCACCATCCACTAACCAATTATTCTAAAGTAGCATCCTATCCCTGGGGAGTAGGAGGATCTAAATGTTTTCAGTCAAGTCTAAAGTTTTTGTGTAACTTTGTAGCATCAGCAATAAATATAAATTATTACATGCCTTTATTTTTGTCTGTTGGCAGCAAACAATTGCACAGCAGTTTTACTGTCCTAGAAGCATTAAAATATGATCATACAACAGGATACAGAACTGCATATCAAATTTGATATAGAATAAGCCTGTGCTTGAATTCTGTTTTTATATTGAAACTTTACTCTCAAACCCTTAATCCAATTTTGACGAGTATGTGCGTGCATTCATTTGGCGATGCACAAAATATGTAAAATGTTGTTCTACTTTATTCCAATTTGCTACAAAGTAACTGTTGGAAACACAGAATACACGTCAAGAATACCTGTTAAATCAGCCAAACGTTTCACTTTGATCTGTGACAAACTCAAGCGTCTCTCTTATTGGGACAGTACATTTTAATGGATCCAGGTTAAAGTTTTAAAGCTCTAATGTACAGCCTAGAAATGAACAGCAGCACTCGGCGATTTTACGCATCATTAACTGCATGTAACAGTGTTGGATTTTGCTGTTATGAGTTCTTATGTTCTTTATAGATGTTTAATCAACTTTCATCATCATCTAATAATGTCTGTGATGATGTGTAGATGGCACTTAAAGGGATCTGATCTGTAAAACGCTACTCTTAGACTGCCCAGATATTGATAACCAGCGCGTTCATGTAAACGCGCACGGGAGACCTTCTTTGTGACCGCTTATCCTGATCGCCAGAGCGCAAGATATGCGCCGTTATGCTAAACTAGCTTAGTACCAACAGAGCCAAAGTCTCCTCTCCAGCCATCATTTGTATGTTTGTGTGGGGGGCGGACCATTGTGGTGCAATCCACACGATTTATAAACACGTGGACAGCCTTTGAAGGCTCGACAAAACGTGGTCAAAGCAGTTCCCAATTCATTTTTCGACGTCAAGACCAGCTGACTTTACGGGAAGCGCTTGACGTGAGCTCCTCTCACGCGGCTCATAAAGCAAACTTTCAGCCACTTTCATCATTAATGCTAAACACTGACAGTGATCATTGACTCACCGGAAGAGGTTCAAGTTCAACAGCAGCATAAATACAGCGGTCAATACAGAAATACATTTTCCCCCTCCCCACGGAAACATGGATACCGGGGCAGAGAGCGCACCTATTTCCTCATGGAGGGAATGTTTTATATTAAAGAGAATCCGCACGCTGGTTCCTGTTGGTTACAAGAGCGAAATAAAAGAGCTGTCAAAACTTTCAGTACCAGTGGTAAGTACCCTGTATTTAAATAGACGGTGGTCAGTAATCAATATAATAAAAAATAAAAACTTAAAATAATACATTGGAATTTGATTATGTGGATTAATACCAAGATTTTTGACTGTTTTCTACAGTCATTGATTAATACCGATATATATATAAATATAAATACCGAACACGCTGACCTCCACCAGGTTTGGATTGGTGAACACTAGATCGCTGAGTAATAAAACTTTTATTGTAAGGGATTTATTTATGACCCAAGGACTGGATTTCCTCTGTATAACTGAGACATGGTTGAGGGCCGGTGAGTCCAGCGCTTTCACAGATCTTTTACCTGATGACTGCTGCTTTTTAAACTCTCCTCGAATATCAGGCAGAGGAGGAGGACTAGCGGTTGTTTTTAAGAAGCAGTATAAATGTAAACCACTGCCATTATCAACCTCACCTAGTAG
>NW_005187492.1:1884560-1889893 GCF_000239375.1 Pundamilia nyererei
ACTTATGCTATTAGCATGTACAGCACTTTGTGAACTCTGGTTTTATGTTAAAGTGCTTTATAAATAAAGGTGGTATGGCATGGTATGGTATATATCGTACAGAACAAATTGGCCGCTCACGCTGTAAATTACTAGTTTTTAATAGCTGTTTTTGTTGCCCTGGCAACTTTTAATTAATTTCGAATTTCCTTATCAGATGATATCCCAGCTCATGAATTTTTCCTTGAGCCTTGTAAGTACAATATTTTGTGGCCATCTGGGGAAGACAGAGCTGGCAGGAGTGTCTCTGGCCATTGCAGTAAGTGAAATTCAAACACTCACCTTTTATTAAGTCATTAAACCAATAGAAAAGTGACATCCAATCCACCAATGTTTTCTAATGTATTTCCAGGTTATTAATGTTACAGGTATATCTATTGGTAGTGGTTTGGCATCAGCATGTGATACTCTGGTTTCTCAGGTGCGAATCTTTGATCCATCACAAATAATTTATCATCGGTGCTTAACAATAGTAATGGCAGACTAAACTGTTCTGTGCTTTTAGACCTTTGGAAGCCATAACCTGCTGAAAATTGGAGTTATTCTGCAGCGGGCCATCCTCATTTTGCTCCTGGCCTGCTTCCCCTGCTGGGCCATCCTTATTAACACAGAGCCAATTCTGCTGGCTGTCAGACAAGAACCAGAGGTGGCAAGGTCAGCCGTCACAATCCGCTAATGCTTTCTTGAATTTTAAAATGTGTGTTCATTTTGATGGGATAAAATCAGTCTCTCTCTCTTTCAAGGTTGTGTCAGATGTATGTGAAGATCTTTATGCCCGCACTTCCTGTAAGTATGTCTAAAGCTAAGTGTGCATGTGTGTGCAACACAAAAGCCACAAAATTGAACCAAGTGGAAAGTCATCTAAGTGGGAGAGAGGAAGAGGGTGACATGCATCTCCTTGGAGGCTGACCTGATTGTTCCTTGCATGTCCCTTTTATTAATGTTTTAAGATAGATTTAGAGTCACTCTTCCAAATAAAAATACACCTACAAAAAGGAGGCCTTGCTAATCCCAGACACAGAAATCAAATATCCCCACAGTAAAATCTTTTCCAAAGTGGGCTAACTAGTCAGCTAGATAAATTCAACCCTGTTTTTTAAGTAGCTAGTGATCGCGTTATTTTAAGTAGAAATCAATGAGTCTATAAAGTCTCTGCTGGACACTTACTTAGTTGGTTAACTTACCTAGTACAGCATAGCTCTACTTATTTTCCCCCTTGTACAGGTGTATTTGATGATGTAACAAGCTGTCACTACCAAACAGGATGAGTCCCAGTCTAATCACATTAGAATAAAATGTTTCAAATAATTGCAACTCAGACTATGTTGTTCTTTTCATTCTGTTTTTTATTTTTTTGGTGTGTGTGTGTTTCTGTGTGCCACAGGCTGCATTCATGTACTCATTAGAAACAAGATATCTGCAAAACCAGGTAAATATCTCCGTGATTATTTTGAATAATACAGTTTGGATCGCAGGGTATACAGATTGTGTTCTTCTTTTATCTGCAAAATGATAGAGTGGATTGAATATACAATATGTGTCTGTAAGTGAGACTCCAGTCCTACTGGCTACAATGTTTAATAATTGATGGTGTCCACATACAGATAGCAAGGAGATCAGAGCTCCTTGAGCCCTTTCATGTCAATAAAACTATGATTCACTTTACTTGACAAACACTGCGAACTGCTGTTTTTGATTACAGGAAATCAGTCAGATATTTAATCATCCTTTTGTCTGTTGTGGAAAACTGTAATGATGTCATGTACAGCGGGTAAAATAAGTATTGAACACATCACCAATTTGCTGTTTCTTCAGCAATACAGGAAGTGCAGAATTATTAGGCAAGTTGTATTTTTGAGGAATAATTTTATTATTGAACAACAACCATGTTCTCAATGAACCCAAAAAACTCATTAATATCAAAGCTGAATGTTTTTGGAAGTAGTTTTTAGTTTGTTTTTAGTTTTAGCTATTTTAGGGGGATATCTGTGTGTGCAGGTGACTATTACTGTGCATAATTATTAGGCAACTTAAAACAAATATATACCCATTTCAATTATTTATTTTTACCAGTGAAACCAATATAACATCTCCACATTCACAAATATACATTTCTGACATTCAAAAACAAAACAAAAACAAATCAGTGACCAATATAGCCACCTTTCTTTGCAAGGACACTCAAAAGCCTGCCATCCATGGATTCTGTCAGTGTTTTGATCTGTTCACCATCAACATTGCGTGCAGCAGCAACCACAGCCTCCCAGACACTGTTCAGAGAGGTGTACTGTTTTCCCTCCTTGTAAATCTCACATTTGATGATGGACCACAGGTTCTCAATGGGGTTCAGATCAGGTGAACAAGGAGGCCATGTCATTAGTTTTTCTTCTTTTATACCCTTTCTTGGCAGCCACGCTGTGGAGTACTTGGACGTGTGTGATGGAGCATTGTCCTGCATGAAAATCATGTTTTTCTTAAAGGATGCAGACTTCTTCCTGTACCACTGCTTGAAGAAGGTGTCTTCCAGAAACTGGCAGTAGGACTGGGAGTTGAGCTTGACTCCATCCTCAACCCGAAAAGGCCCCACAAGCTCATCTTTGATGATACCAGCCCAAACCAGTTCTCCACCTCCATCTTGCTGAGTTGGACTGGAGCTCTCTGCCCTTTACCAATCCAGCCACGGGCCCATCCATCTGGCCCATCAAGACTCACTCTCATTTCATCAGTCCATAAAACCTTAGAAAAACCAGTCGTGAGATATTTCTTGGCCCAGTCTTGACGTTTCAGCTTGTGTGTCTTGTTCAGTGGTGGTCGTCTTTCAGCCTTTCTTACCTTGGCCATGTCTCTGAGTATTGCACACCTTGTGCTTTTGGGCACTCCAGTGATGTTGCAGCTCTGAAATATGGCCAAACTGGTGGCAAGTGGCATCTTGGCAGCTGCACGCTTGACTTTTCTCAGTTCATGGGCAGTTATTTGGCACCTTGGTTTTTCCACACGCTTCTTGCGACCCTGTTGACTATTTTGAATGAAACGCTTGATTGTTCGATGCTCACGCTTCAGAAGCTTTGCAATTTTGAGACTGCGGCATCCCTCTGCAAGATATCTCACTATTTTTGACTTTTCTGAGCCTGTCAAGTCCTTCTTTTGACCCATTTTGCCAAAGGAAAGGAAGTTGCCTAATAATTATGCACACCTGATATAGGGTGTTGATGTCATTAGACCACACCCCTTCTCATTACAGAGATGCACATCACCTAATATGCTTAATTGGTAGTAGGCTTTTGAGCCTATACAGCTTGGAGTAAGACAACATGCATGAAGAGGATGATGTGGACAAAATACTCATTTGCCTAATAATTCTGCACTCCCTGTATGTGGTAAGCATGCATACAGGGCACGGTAGTTGAGTGCATTACTTATTGATTTGAAATAGTTGTACCAGTTGATTAAAGGTCTTTCTGTAGCTCTCCACAAGTGGTGCTTGGCTCTTAGACAACTCTTCTGATAATTCTTTTCACTCCTCTGTCTGAAATCCTGCGGCTAGCACCTGTTCATGGTAAAAATTTTGTTCTTTCCTCTCCCAGATTATGGCCCCAACAGTGCTCATCGGAAACGTCAGTAGTTCAGAAATTCTGCTGTAACCAGCGCAATCAATATGATTTGCAACAATAAGGTTGGGAGGGGCTCGAGAGAGTTCATTAGCTTTACCCATCATGAGATGATTCTTGTGTGACACCTTGGAAATGAGATACTACTTATAAGCAATCAGTTGGGACTGAACCAAAAGTGACAGGGTTGATTTCAGCTGGTGTCATGACTGTCCATGCCTTTTTAAACCTCCCTTTCTTCATGTGTTAAGTAGTTTTTCCCTGTGTCATTTCTCATTGTTACTTAAAATCGAACGCATGGACATCTATGGTTTGATTTCTTTGCGTTTGTTGATTGGATGGGTTGTTGCTGACATATAGTGAGAATTTCATGGCAATAGCAGCTTTACAAATATATTTACTTAGTAAATTGGTGACGTGTTCAATACTTATTTTACCCAGTCTATCTGGCCTGTCATTTCACCATTTCCTAATTAAAATAAACTTGTTGCATTTCTGTTTTAGGGCATTATATGGCCACAGGTCATCACAGGCTTTGTTGTCAATCTTCTAAATGCACTCATCAACTACATCGTCCTCTTCCCGTTAAACCTTGGAGTTGCGTGAGTTTGTTTTATTGGATTGCACATGACTTTGTTAATATCGTCTTTAGTGGTATCAGCTGACATCATCACATACTGTATAACCAACACGACACATTGAAATAATCTTTACAGAGGTTCTGCAATAGCCAATGCCATTTCCGAGTTCTTAATGGCTGGAATCCTCTTTACTTATATCATATGGAAAGGACTTCATAAGGCCACTTGGGGAGGTGAGTACTGCATATACACTGGATACTGGTTATTTTTAATATTAAGAGAAACCCAAGTGAGTTTAACAATGATTAACAACTAACAGAAACCTTTAACTATATAAAATATAAGTTGTTTTTACACAATTACAAGATGAACAACTTGTTAGAAGCGTTTAAAGAAAACATAAACATGTCTGAGAAAGACTATTATTTTAACTATTGTCATGATGACAGCTGGATGTAGTGACTTTTAATGGAAGGGTTAGGTGGATGAGGTCAACAGATCACCAGATAAAAGTCCGAAGGTCGAAGCTGAAGTTGGACTGAACTGACGAATCAAGCATTTAAGAAGCAATAAAAAACAAAAACCTACAACCAGGTTACAAACAAAATGAGCAGAGTTATAACAAGTTCATGTTTATTTTCCCTTTAAGTGGACCTGTTTTATTTTACTTTATTTTCTGTTATTATACTGTGACATTGGTGAGTGCTCACATTACACAGGGCTACTTTGAAAGACTAGGTAATCCCTGTAAGCAAAGCCCAGACTTCAGACTGCTCTAAATGCTCAACTTTTCAACTCTTAGATTATGATGCTAAAGATAAGTGATTTCTTTCATACAGCCTGGGTGTAAATATGGTGATCCAAACCATCCGCTGTTTTAATCTAAGCAGCAAATCAGAACAAAGTTGTCCTTACAGCGAGAGGAGCTAAAATGGCTTGTTTTTCAAAATGAAAAAATCCAAAGCAACAGACTGAGAGATGAGAACACCTAAAGGGAGCAAAAAAAAAAAGGAGGAGACGATTAAAAATTTAAGCAAAGCCACATAAGCACACAAGTCCAAGGGTGTCATGTTTACTGCTGTGGCAGGCAGGATGAGGATCCAAA